>NC_135481.1:123181482-123265544 GCF_052094955.1 Ictidomys tridecemlineatus | reverse complement strand
ACCCTGCTGCTCTCCTCCTTCCTAGACAGGACAGCCCTCCACTTTCCCTGAGTGGTGAGAGCCTACCAGACCGGGCCTGCCCAGGGGGCCTGGGGTAGCACTGTCCGCTGTGGACTTCTGCAGCCCTCAGACCTATCGCCCCATCCAGTGGGGCACCCCGCTGCTGGAGGGTCATCCCACCAACCACCTACCCAGGCTCCTCAGCCATCAGAAATAGGCAAGTGTGAAAACTGTCATGGCCAGGCGAGCCCGAGGTGACAGGAGGACAGATGTCACTTGAGGTCCTGGGTGGGACCCTTCACAGGGAAAGCAGGAAGTCTGAATAAACTAGGGCTTGGTTAACAGCGTACCAATATCAACTGGTTTGTTATAACTAATGCCTTCCACTAACATGTTGGTGCAGGGGAAATTGGGGGCTGGGTGGGGACTCTCAGGGCTACCTTTGCAATTTTCCTGTGAACTCAAAACTGTTCTAAATGATGGCATTTGTTGGTAAATGGGTGGGGCTGGAGAATATCATGAGATATCATGAGATAGTGAGATAGTGATCCCCCAAAACAGAGGCTGATGTTTCTTTCCTCTGATACGTGGATGCGAATGAGGGGGGACTAGGGAAGAGTTACTTTAGACTAGGTAGGAGGGAGTGAAGGGAGGGGAGAGGGCACGGGGCAGGGAGGACAGTAGAGTGAATCGGACACGGTTACCCCACATGCATAGGACTGCACAGCGGGTGGGATTCTGCACCTCGTGCAACCAGAAGAGGGAGAAGTTATTCTCCATCTTTGTGCGATGTGTCAAAGTGCACTCCACTGTCATGCATAACTAATTAGAAAACCTAAAAACTAATAAAGGTCGGCAAGAGCATGATGAGGCACAGTTTTAAAATAAAAGAATAAACAAAAAAACTGTTCTAAAAAGCAACACATTATAAATGCCTTTGGGTGTGGGCTACAGATGACACCACAGGTGCCCTCTGACATTTGAAGCTGGCAGTGAGGACAGAGGCGTACTGTACTGTCCCAGTTGCTCTTGTGGTGTCTGAAATTTACGTCACAAACATGGGTTTGGCAGAAACCAACAAGGTGGTGCTTGGGAATCTGCCCAGCACCCAGCTTGGCTCGCAGCCACACCCACGGGCCTTGTTGAAACAGGATTAACTGGACACACCTCAGCGGGCACACCTTGCCTTCCACCCTGACCTGGAGTGGGTCCCGCAGATGGTGCAGCAAAGACCTGGCAAGGGGATGGGAGTGGGCGGCTGCACAGGGCGTCCAGGAGCTTCTGCTGGTGGGAGGGGCCTTTAGTGCCTGTCCTGCCTCCTCCTGGGACTCCTCCTGCCCCCCTTCCTCGGCCTCAGCAGCCCCAGGTAGCTGGGCCTGCAGGCATGCACCACCACACCTGGCCAGCACCTAGAGCAGGAGCTAATGGGCCATGGTGTGGGGGACACTGCTCCTGAGGCAAGGGTCTGGGGGTCCTGGTGCGAGGGAACGTAGCCCTGGCTCTCTTGCTCCTGGGGCTTGCTCTCAGGAGGGGCAAGGGTTGTGGAGACTTTGTGGAGTGCAGGGATGGAGGCCCCCTGGCTCCCATAGTCCATCTCAGACATTGGCTTCTCCAAGTCCCCACACAGGGACTCACAGCAGGTACCGCTGCCTCCATTCACAGGCACAGGACTGAGGCTGGGAAAAGCCACACAGCCAGAGACTGCGGAGCTGTGGTGCCCCTGGGCAGCCTGAGACCCCTCTGCCTGCACCCAGCCTCCAGCTCCATGCCTCACCTGAGGGTGGGAACCATCCTCCACCCCCACCCCCACTCTGCACCCCCCACCCTCCACCCCTCACCTTCCACCCTCCACCCTCCAACCCCACTCTGCACCATCCTCCTCCCACCCTCCTCCCTCTACCCTTCACTCTGCACCCTTCACCCCCACCCTCCACCCTCTACCCTTCACTCTGCACCCTTCACCCCCCACCCTCCACCCTCTACCCTTCACTCTGCACCCTCCACTCTCCACCCCTCCAACCCCACCCTCCACCCTTTATTCTGCACCCTCCACCCTCCACCCCTCCAACCCCACCCCTCCACTCCCATCCCCCCACCCTTCACTCTGAACCCTCCACCCCCACCCTTCACCCCACCCTCCATCCCCCACTCTGCACCCCTCACCCTCCACCCTCCACCCTCCAGCCTCACTCTGCACCCTCCACTCTCCACCCCTCCAACCCCACCCCTCCACCCTCTACTCTTCACTCTGCACCCTCCACCCCCCACCCTCCACCCTCTACCCTTCACTCTGCACCCTCCACCCCCCACCCTCCACCCTCCACCCCTCACCTTCCACCCTCCACCCTCCAATCCCACTCTGCACCATCCACCTCCAACCCTCCACCCTACACCCTTCACTCTGCACCCTCCACCCCCCACCCTCCACCCTCTACCCTTCACTCTGCACCCTTCACTCTGCATCCTCCACCTCCCACCCTCCACCCTCCACCCTTCACTCTGCATCCTCCACCTCCCACCCTCCACCCTCCACCCTTCACTCTGCATCCTCCACTTCCCACCCTCCACCCTCTACCCTTCACTCTGCACCCTCCACCCCACACCCCTCCAACCTCCACCCTCCACTCCCCACCCCCCACCCCTCACTCTACAGGATGCTGCCTGGGGGTGGGGGGACAGGGGTCTCATAGGGAAGGAATGGGTGGAGAGGAAAGGCAGGCCCTGAGTGCAAGGGCTTGGGCCCAGCATGTCCTAGGTTTGAGTTCACAGCTGGAGAGCTACCCCCTCTCAGACACTGGCCTTTGCTGCCCAGGACGTGACAGTGCTGCACTGGCCGTACCTGAACAAGGACGCAGTAGTGAGGACCAGGGCCCAGAGAACGGAGGGCACTATGTGGCCTGAGGACCCCCAGCCCTCTGGACCCACATGTGTGGCTGACTTGTGTCCACTCATGGAGGACAGCCTGGGCACCCACTGCACCATGTTCTGGAGCCAGGCCCTGGGGCTACACAGGGCCACCTCCCATCTCCCGGGAGTGGGGTCCGCATTCCCCATTTCGCAGCTGGGGAAATGAGGTGAGGGAGCAGACGGGGGTGGGCAGCACAGGACTGGAGCAGGGTAGCACTCCCACCCTGGCTTGGCTGAGGCTCTACGGTGCTCAGGGTGTCCTGCCTCCAGCCAGGGTTTCCAGAGGTGCCTCCGCTGAGCAGGGACTGCCCAGGTGATCCGCCATGGTGAGTCCTGCAGAGATAGGAAATGAACAAGGGCCCAGGTCCACCCAGCAAGTGCACACACACATATTTTCACAAGTGTGCAGGATACCCTTGCATGTGTACATATACATAGAGACACGTGTGTGTGGCAGAAACACGTGCACACTGACACACATGTGTGTACACACACTGGGACACAATGCATGTGCTTGGGCATACACATGCACAATCTCTCTCTCTCTCTCTCTCTCTCACACACACACACATACACACACACATACACACACACACATACACACACACACACACACACACACACACACACACACACATCCCTGCTCAAACCCGAGGCTGCATGTCTGCAAACACACAGGCTAATAATGTAAACAAACCCCTGCTGGTGCCACAGCCTCATGCAATCCACTTAGAAATAAGTACTCAGGGTTCCTAAATAGGCAGGAAGCCCCCAGGAAAGGCCCCAGGCCCCAGGTCAGGTGCTGCTGGAGCCGGTCCCCCAGGCAGGGACAGGGCTGCACAGGCCCCTCCCCAAGCACATTTCCCTGGGACTCCCACAGTCAGCCATGTGGGCTGCTCCAGGCTTGGGTCGTGGTCCATGTCCCATGTTCCTTAGGTCCTAGTTGCCCCTCACAAGACCAGCCCTGACCACCACCCCACCAGGCCAGAGGCCACCTCACTGCAGCCCTGGATCCTGTTGGGGTGCAGGACCCCTGTGCGGGAGGCTCGTTCCAGACCTGTCTGCCCTTTAGCATTGGCTCCTGCCCTCTGGTGCTCCCTGGGTGGGGTGTGCGCCGGGAACAGTCTGGGAAAGAACTGAGAGGCGGCTGCTGGCGAGGGCTCTCGGGGGCAGCCCTGGGACTGGAGGGGTTCCAGTGTGTCATCAGGGTGAGGAGAGGCGGTCGTCACTGGTCACTGATGCTGGGCTCGGATGCTGGGGCCGCAGCAAGGCACACTGGGGCCCCAGGCCCGGGCTGAGACGGCCTGCCAACCTAGCTAGAGCCCACCAAGGGTCCCCACGCAGCCCCCACGCAGCCCCCACGCAGCCCAGCAGCCTGGAGGGTCCAGAGCGCGGCCTCCCATGGGGGGCGCAGGGGCTTCTCCTGGGGGAGGGGCCGCAGCCTGCTGTGCGCACCCCACTACCGCCCAGCTGGGGTGGGAGAGGGCGAGCCACCCGGACCACAGCCCTTCATCTCCTGCTCTGAATCTTTAAACAGCACTTTCCGGTGGGGGTGTCCGAGCTGAGCCACTCGAGGAGCATGCCCAGGCTGGCTGTGACACATGGAAGCCCTGGGGAGCAGGCTGACGGCTGCAGCCCACCTCCACCCAGCCTCTGCCACGGGCCTCCCTCCAGGCCTCGCTGCAGCCCCAGGAGCCCTGCTGAGAGGTCCTTGACTCCAGGTCTGCTGCTGGGGACCCGTCCTGCCCTCCACTGGGCCTCTGTCTGGGCCTCAGACGCCCTCCAGCTCCAGGGAGGGGCCCTCGGTCCCCGCAGACCCTGACCCTCCCCACCGCCCTCCCACTCGAGGGAAAGATCCACATGCTGCTCCCTCCTCCAGACCCCCTCAGCCAGGTCCCTTCCCTGAGGCCCCCGCGCTTGGCCTGGGGGTGGCTATGGTCCCACTGGGCACCATCTGCCACGGCCCTCCCAGCGGACACCACCTCTTGGGTTCCGGGACCTAGAGCTTCTGCTGCCAGGACTGGGAAGGCCCAGGCGGCCAGGACAACTGGGTCAGGGTCAGGCGGATACAGACTGCACTTCCCTCAGCCCCAGGTGATCCTGAGGTGGGCCTTCGGTCTGTCTGTCAGGGTGGCCACGTGGGCAGTGTCCAGGCAGAAGGAGCCGCTACAGCTGGCATCCAGGGTCGTACAGCCCAGCGAGAAAGGGGCCTCGGCCACGGAGGGAGGCAGCGAGGGTGACCTGGCCCTTGAGGGATGGGCCTGGGGTACAGCCTGGGGACAGACAGGGCGGCCCAACAGCTTCCTCCAGGGGACTTCATCTTGCAAACTACTGGACAGGAAGGCAAAGGACCCTGAGGCAGGGGACACCCGTGTTCCATCTCTGCAGGGACAAATTCCCACTCTGTGGCCTGGGGGACATCTGCAGGCCATGTGTGCCCACCATCTCCTTGTCCCCTGGACAAGCCTGCCTAGTGCCATCACCTCCCTCCTCCCCAGCAGCCAAGCCACCCTCCCCAGTAGAGGGTCACTGTCCCCCACGGGGCCCTGTCTTGGGAGGGATGGGAAGGAGAGTGGCTGACTCCGAGTAGGTGGAGACAGGGTCCCCTGGGACGCCCCGGGTGGCTGGGGGCACCTGGTGCCAGTGTGCAGGTGGGCGGCAGAGAGAGTGGCCAACCTCCTGGGTAGGCTCATCTGGGAACCCTGTCTCCATCGTCGTGGAAGGGCGCAGAGCCATGGCGCCCATCATGGAGGGCTGGGTGGGGAGGAGTGGCCCCTGGGGCAGGCATGGCTGCAGGAGCAAAGGCCATTAGCTTCTGTCCTGTCTGGGTGTGCTCGGGTCACCAGGCCTTGTGGCCATACAGCATCCTGGCTACACTTAGCCTGAGGTGAGCTGTCATTTCCCCAGGGGCAAAAGAGGACGTGGATGTCACCATGTCAGAGACCCTGAACGGCTGAGGTCAGAGGGCACAGGAGCCTGGAACGTTCTCTTCAGAGGCCCTGAAGGTTATAAACCTCCCTCACCTGGTGGGTGAGGGATCAGAAGCCCAGCTTGGCATCCATGGCTATGACTGAGGGCAGAGGTGGACTTGTCCTATTCAGAGACATCCCCATGGCCCCGGTACTGGCCAGTCTTATAGCAGGTCCAGGACAGTCCCTGCCATGCCCCTGGGGAGCCACACAGGCCCTGGGCCTGGGGTCCAGCTTCCTATGCTGCTTTACCGAGGGGGACGGGTAAGCTCAGGGAGGCCATTTCTGTGCAGGAAGTGGGCACATGTCTAGGGAGGCCCCGTGGTGCTGGACGGAGCCTGCTGATCCATGAACACCCCAAATTCCACCTTTGGTGCCGTGAGTCAACCCAGCTTTGCTAACGAGGAGCTTGTAACTCAGTCACGCGATGGCCGGCACCTGGTCCAGTGCTCACTACTGCATTCCAGAGAACAGGTGAGCTGGACACAGGTCCAGCCCCTCCTGTGGCCACGGCCAGCCCCTGTCCACCTGCAGACTGGCCTTGTGGTGCGCACGCTGGCCGGTCCCAGCACCCAGCAGATCCACGTCTGCTTCTTACAGACTGCAGAGCCCAGAGGGGCCACCGCGTCCCTCCAGGCCACTGCCGGCCCCAGCCCACACCGCTCCTTCGCTCACTCAATACATTTTATGGAGTCCTAGTGTGGTCCTTGAGCAGCCCCTCGGAGGACACGGCGCCCAGCCCCGCCCACGTGTGGATGCCCTTCGCTCCCCAGACACGGCCTCCACTTCCCCCAGTCACAGCCGTCTGCAATTAAGAGGCCACCAGGCTGGACGCGCCCCTGGGTGGCCTTGTCCTCACTGTGGGAAATCCCAGAGGCCTCTCAGGAGGGCTAGCTTTCTCCAAGAGGTCTGCTTGGGGTCGAGGGACCCACGTGATGGCCTGAGGACCAGCAGGCTCCCCTGCAGTCACCTCCAGGGAGGCTGAGCTCACGTCATGAGTTCAGGGCCACCGAGCCCCCGCAGTGAGTGTGTCCAGAGCAGGACTGAGGCTCCGAGCGAGCGGCCACAGGCAGGCAGAGTGGCCGGGCGCTGGGTCTCCAGGCTGCACTCTCCAGGCAAGGCCCAGTGTGAGAGGGCAAGTGGGACCCAGGAGGCCGAGGTCAGGCCGTGGTGGGCAGGCGGAGTCGGGGGCAGGCGGAGTGGGGGGCAGGCAGAGTGGGGAGGCAGCAGACAGGTGTGATGTGCTCGTTTATTGAGTGGAATAGAAAGTCTCAAAATCAGACCCACAGCCGCTGTCACAGCCCCAAGTGCCAGGGCCTGGCGGGAGGGTGGGGAGGCTCCGCTTCCCCTGGGCTGAGGTGTGCTCTGCAGCCCTGGGATGGGGTGGACCTTGCTCGGGGTGGCTCCCAGAGGTCCCTGTATGGCAGCCAGGATGGTGGCCTGTGGGCTTTGAGGAGCACTGGGAGGGGATGGCCAGCTGCCATGTCAACAGGAAGCAGTGGCCCTCTGCAGGACAGGTCATGACCAAAGTGGCCTGGCCAAGCACTTCTTCCCCGAGGCCTTTGGTCCCGATGGGCTGGGGAGGTCCCTGCAGACCCCCTCCACCATCTTGCAGCGAAGGGCACGCCCAGGGCTGCTCCACTTGCCTGGACACCCAGCCTTGTATCTTCACCCAGCAAGTATCTTCACCCTCCCCCCCCCAAAAAAAAGCTCCTTGGCACCGCCCCGGGACCTCCCTGCTGCAGGACCTTGGCTCTGAGATCTCCCACCGTGGCTAGTTCTGCCAATCGTTGAAGCCCACGAGGAGGAATGGCAGAAGCTCTGCCCTCCTGGCTCCTAGGGCCACCTGGTGACCGAGGCTCACCCCTGCTGCCCTGCCCATATGCCCTTTCTCCTTCACTGCTGCTGCTGACCCACTGTGTGCACACCTCAGGGTTGCTCAGCCACTGATAGGATCTGGGCTGCCACCAGGCTCCTCTGCTGACCTAGGGCTGCAGAACTGCTCCCGGGCAAGCAGACCTGCTCCGCTCTCTTGGTGGGGAGGAGTGGCCAGGGTCGTCCTCCTTTAGCTTCATCAGAAACTGCCTGACAGCTCTCCCAGGCGACTTCCTGGCAGCCTAGTGGAGAGCGGCTTGCTGCAGCCCTCAGCCACACCTGGTGTCCCGACTTCTGATTTGCAGCTATCCTAGGGGACAGGTGGTGACATTGCACTCCTGGTGGTCATTTGTGTTTGTGTGCTGTATTGGGAAGTGCTTGCCTCTGTGTCCTCCTCGGCCCTTCGATTACTGGTCGACGGGACTTCACATGCCCTGGATGCGAGTCCTGGTCAGATCCACAAATTGCAGACATTTTCTGCAGTGAGTGCCTTGTCATTTTTAGTGTCTGTCTTCTGAAGACCAGAGGGGCTTTTGCACAAGTCAAATTTAACTTTTTTTAAATTCTGGGGTTGCTGCTTCTTGTCACCCCAGAACCTCCACCTGCTCCTGTGGGCCACAACCTGCTCTCATCTTCTTCCAGAAGCCGTCCTCCCAAGCTGTCCTCTGGCCCGACCTTGTCCATGGTGCCCCTTCTCTGCTCTCACACGAGCCCCTGGGCACTGGAGAGGGTAAGGTTCCTCCGTCTGCTCTTCCCCTTCAGAACTTTTCCTCTTGGTCCTTGTACTTACAAATAAGCCTTAAGATCGACGTGGACTTTTCTACAGAAGCTCTCTGGGACTTTGGCTGGGCTGGTATTGGGTGACTCTGAAGTGTGACTTGTTGACAGGTTTTCTCTGCAAAGGGCCAGACGGGTGTCCCTCCTGGCACTCAGCGGGAGGGTCTTTCCAGCCCTCCGACACCAGCTGGGTCCCAGCAATTCCATTCCATTCTGATGCCTTCGACCTGGAGGGAGCATCGGGCCCCACAGGTGGCCGTGAGTCAGGGTGGCCGCACTGACCTCCACGGGCTTGATGCCGGGCCAGGGGGCCCGTGGGACTCGGGATTGCACTTGGCTCCCGCTGCTCTACTGTGAAGGACACACGTGGTCAGACCAGGGCGCCTGGGCCGGGTCCACAGGGTCCCAAGGCGTCTGTCCTGTGGAGTTGAGGTGTGGAGCTCAGGTCTGACCATCTCTGCCGAGGGTCAGGATTCCCTGGGGCCGTCCTCCCCAGGGCTGGACTTAACCGGCCACCTTTCCCTGTGCTGTGTTGCTGTCTCCCCTCTTGTGCTCCTCGGTCCCCCCTCTGCATTCTTTCCAGTCACTTGAGTTTTCTCATATCCCCTGAATCGAGGCCAGCGTGGGGGGTGCATGGCCGCTCCAGCCCCACGTGTCAATTCTCGCCCTCAAAGAAGCCTTTGCCTTGAACGGCTGGAGCCTGAAGACGTCGAGAAGGAAGGGAGGTGGCCACCCGGTTCACATGGTTTTGCCGTCCTGCTCCCCTTGCGTGGCTCTGGGGCCCCTCTGCTGTGGTTGCCACCCGCCATCAGAGCTTCCTCAGACCCCAGGGCTGGGCCTTGCCAGGTCCTTTACCTGGACATGTCTGTTTTGCCTGTGTTCCTGACGGAGGCTTCCCTGGGTGCAGAGCTCTGGACTGACCCCTTCCCTCTCTAGGCACTGAGATAGCGGGTCTCCACTGAGCCTGGAGAGTGGTCAGCTGCAGTCAGCACCGTCCATCCTCCGAAGACCACCTGCCCTTCCCTGGCTAGTTTCAAGACTCGTCCTTCCCTTGTGGTTTTTAGCAGTTGGTAGTATCCAGATTCTTGACGTTTCCTAAGCTCCTTGGACTGACTTCAGGAATTTTTGTCATTATTCAATGAAACATTTTATTGTTGCCTCCTTCCTTCTTTACTGCCCTTTGTGGGCTCCAGCTGTACCTACATTACACTGTTTCAGGTTCTCCCATCGAGGCAGGACACCTGGCTCCTCCAGGTCAGGCCGGCTCCTGTGTACACAGGGAAGAGACGCCTACTCTCTGGGACCCAGACCCCCACCAAGAAGGGCCTCAGAAACCTGAGTGGGCCAGGGAGCGCATGAAGAGCAGTGGACACCCAGTGCCTGGCCAGGACCAGGTCGGGGAAGCTCCCTCAGCCATGGAGGTCCACATGAACCCCCAGACAGCAGCTGCTCCCGGCGCCCCTCCCTGGGGGGCCCTCCTTAGGGAGCTCTGCCTGCTTGCTTTCTGCTACCCTAATAAACCCCGTCACTTTGCCCTCGCTCTCATGTCTCTGGGTTTCATTCTTCAAATTCATGGACTCAGAGCCCACCCCACACTCCACGTTGCAACGCGCATCGTGGAGTCTCTGCTCATCAGACATGGATCCTCTGTTCTCCAGGTGGAGAGTTCTCGGGCCGATCCTCAGGCTCACTGGCCTCTCCTGCCTTCCCTCCTGGATGTCTTCCAGTGCAGTTTTCTTTCCAGCCACTGTACTTTTCAGTTTTAGAATTTCCATTTGGTTCTTTTATGTCCTTTCCACTTTCCTGCTGAGACTCCCCATCTGCTCAGTCATTGTGACCATATTCCTTTGTAAGTCCTTGAATGCATTCATAGTCACTGCAGTTGGTGTGTTTCTTTCTGCTCTCTCCGACATCTGGGTCACCTCCACACTGGTTTACCATTGTTCTCTTACCCCATGACCAGCAGTTGTTGCTTCCTGCAGGACCCTGGCAGGTGTGTGTAGAATGACTGGGTTGCTATATTCTGGAATGTGTTGATGTTTGTTCTCAAAAGCAATCAACTTTGTGGGACATAAATGTCAGACTCTGCCTCTCCGCTGTGGACTGCAGGTGAAATATCTGCTCAGTTTCTTCAGGCTTTCATCTGTAGCTTTGTGCTGAGGGGTTCAGAGCTTCCTGTCTGCCTGCACATCTGAGAGTCAAAGATGGGAACACATTTGTATGTGGGCTGGGGCTGCTCTCTCTGCCTCTCTCCTGCCCAGGGCCCCTGTTTCCAATTCTGGCTGCCCCCAAACCCTGCTCTCCAGCTTCTCTAGCCAGGGGGTCTGCAGCTTTCTGCTGAGGTCACAGCTGCTCTGCACGGTGGCACTGAGGATGTCTCCATGGGGAAGAGTCCTGTGGTCACAGCGGGTCCAGGGAATGCTCTTTCTCCAGGGCTGGAGCTTGCTACTCTGCTTTGGGCAATCCCCAGCGCATGCGCTTTACCTGCGCACTCATTGTTAGGTGAACAGGTCCGAGTCCAGCTTTTGGATGTATTCCCACACCTATGTTATTCAACCTGAAAGGTAAAAATGGCGACGTGTTGATTTTGTGCTATTTTATTATCATACGGTTGAACACCTTTCATAATTTTGGGTGGTTCATATTCCTTCACTTTAGAGTTCATCTTTGCCAATGTACGTGAGATGACGGTTGATGGCTTCCTGATGACTTCAGGGGATCTCTCTTTGTTTGTGACTTTTGTTGTAGATATTTTCATGACTTGCTATTTGCTTTGCAATTTTGTGTATCCTGTTTGTGGCATACGCCGTGTTAAGCACTTACGTGGACAATACTTTAGGCACCTAGGAACCACCTCCAATCCCTAGGCGTTTCTATTAGGAACATATTTTGTAATTTCCTGAATGGTGTTTCAACATCCATTCAGACACCATCTGGGGCCTGTCAGTGTTTTAGAAACTCATATTTCACGGCATTAAACCACTGTCTTTTCAAAAGTTACCTGCAGTCATTCTTCCTTCTCCACGAGAACCTGCATGGACTGTTGATCAAACACGCGGCTGGGCTTTACTCTCCAGCCTCTCATCCATAACAGACTTTCCCAGAGACATTCCCGGAGATGCTTGAACAATAAGATTGGGGAACCCTGCAGGCTGGATCCTACCTGCTCGAGACCCGCAGCGGACCTTTGCATGTGTGGGCTTCAGGTCCTGCGTGGAAGGCTCTGCTAATTTTTCTCTTTGGAAGCTACACAAGAGAGCGGGGTGTGCATTCAATAGAGTTTGAAGAACGCACCGTGGGTCGTATTTCACTCATCAGATTTTGTTTTCAGACTTACCCTACTTTATAAAATTACTTGAACAGTTTTCCAAGTTTGTCAATGCCTAAAACTGAGTATAGAATTTTGGAATTAAAATTTCAGTTCCCAATATCCCACCAACAAGCAGGGCCTAGTCTGGAGCCTCCTCGGAAGGGACTTTTTCTACTTCGGTTTTGTTTTGCAGAAATAAGGGTCTGTGAGTGTGGTTCAGTTGTCTGAATGCCAACTGGTGCAATTTATCTGCCATCCTTCAGATTTATTAGCATTCAATCATGCAAGTAATTTCCCGCTCATCTCCAAAATTGCCTCAGTATTTGCTTCATTTCTTGTATGATTTAGAATTTTGTTTAGAAGCTATTTCTTGGTAGATGAGCCTGGGTTGGCTATTGTGCTGAATTCTTCACACACTCAGCTCTTTATTTATCTTTCGGCTCTTAATTTACTTACCAGGCCTTGTTTTTCATTTTTATGATTTAATCATGTTTTCTAGCGTCTGCTCTGCTTCTTGCCTGGTACAAAAAAAAAAAAAAAAAAAAAAAAAGCTCCTCTCTTGAAAGTTGTGACAGTTTGACCATCCTCTCTTGTTGAGGAGGAGAGCCTTTGAAGATGGAACGTCCTCTCTGAGGAGAGCTCTGCGGTCACCCACTGCCCTTAGTAACTCCACATCTCCCGGACGCTCTGGAATTCAAATTCTATGGTGTTTAAACCTCAAATGTTTACAGAAGAATGATTTAACTTCCAGCAGGTGAGGTTTCCAATGTGGCCTTTGTGGGTAATCTCTAGTTTTATTGCTTCATGATGAATAATTCTGTTAGTTCAACTTTAGCCATTTGAAGTCACGTTACATGTATTGGCCTAGGAGATGACCCTTTTGGAAATCTTCTGCAGACTATTTGAGATATCATCTCTGATTACCTATAATCATGATTATACTGTCATTGTGACAGACTGCACGTAAATGTACCTGAGATTCCCTGACCACCCCAAGGCCCAGTCTCCTCCTTGGAAGAGTCTCTCCTGCAGCTGTCCTGCTCCCTCTGGGCTGTTTAAACAGCGTGGATGGTGGACTGTAGGCAGCATAAACGTGTCCTCACATTCCAGAGCCTGGAAGTGCAGATTCAGGCCCAGAAGATGCAGCGTCTGGGGAGGGAGCCCTCTATGCGCCCCCAGAAGGTGCAGGGCCGGAGCTCCTTCCAGCTGCTCAGAGCTCACACCTGACGCAGGTCCAGGGGTCAGCGCTACCTGAAGGCCCAGCTCCAAGCGCGACCACACTGAGTGCCCAATCTTCAGGGAATTTGGAGGAGGAAGCAACCTTCCGACCCCAGCACAGCAGGTGTGTTCCTCAGGACCCCTCTACACCTGTCTGCCCAGGACCCTTCTCCACTGGTCTGCCCAGAACCCCTCTCCACGGGTCTGCCCAGGGCCCCTCTCCATGGGTCTTCCCAGGACCCCTCTCCATGAGTCTGCCTAGGGCCCCTCTCCATGTGTCTGCCCAGGACCCCTCTCCATGGGTCTGCCTAGGGCCCCTCTCTGTGTGTCTGCCCAGTACCCCTCTCCGTGTGTCTGCCTGGACTGTATGTGACCCACAGAAAGGCATGGCGTGGCTGGAAGACGTCTAGGCCAGCCTAGGTGCCATTCTGTGGCCGGCTCTGTCTGCCACTCTCTCCAGCCATACCTGCAGGGTAGTCTTGGGCTGGCCTTTCCGTGCTTTCCATTCAATGGCCTGTGCGGTCACAGGGAAGCCCCCTGCTTTCCTGTGACATTTTTCTGTTTGGCCGTTCACGTTTCTGGCTGCTGTTGGTTGGAATTGCCTTTGCACGTGCCGTAAGATGAGGGTCCGAGCGTGATCTTGAGAGCACAGAGATACAACTGGCCTCGCGCTGTCGGTTGGAAGTCCGCCGTTTTCCCACCCAGGGACTTTCGCTGGTCACTGCTGGGGTGCCCGAGCAGGAGTCCTTCTGGACTCGGGTTCACTGGTGCTGAATCCCCGCTCCTTCCCGATGCCGTCCTGGGCCTCATCCACCTGTGGGAGGCGCCTGGACTTTGGTCAGGTTTGTACCGGGTGTAGATTATTTTCAGGGCGACACAGTGATGTCCAATCTTAGGGCCTTCCCGTCTGTAAACGTACTGTTTCCCACTTATAACCTTTAGTTTCTCTCAAAACTGTCTGTCATTTCTCAGTGTGGACGTCTTCCGTGTCCCGTCACCTGTGTTCCTAGGTGATCACTGATTTGGTGCGACCATGAACCTTTCATCCTCTGATTTCTCACATGATACATGAACCTGGAGGCCCTGCTAACTGGCTTCTTAGCTGAGGGCTCTGGCGGGATGAGCTTGGCCGTTCAGTGCACCAGCCCCGCACAGTGGCCGTCGGAGCCCTCCTTCCTGTCCGTTCTTCTTGCCTGGGTGCCCTTGCTGCCGGCCACACAGCTGTGGTAGCTGAACAGAGCTGAATGTGGATGGCGGGGGTCCTTGTCCCCTGCCTGCTGCTGTGGCCATCGCTGAGATCCCACGCCGTTCTCACCATCCTGAGGACGACCAACCGCGTCTCTGCCAACTGCTAAGAGTGTCTCCTAACTGTGCGGGGCTGGGTTTTGTCAAATCCTCACTGATTGCAAGGACTGTGGCTCTGTCTCTTACTAGAGTTCCAGTCACAGGGATTTGGCCTTCTCAGAACAAACCCTCTGAGGTGGGAGGTTCCCTTGTTTCCGGGCAGCGTGGGATTCGGTTTTCCAGGGTTCTCCGTGTGTGCGCAGGGGAGCAGCCCGCAGCGTGTGTGTACAAGGCGTGTCTGTTGGGGCTGTGCTGGTGCAGAATGGCGCGTGGGAGAACAGCGTCGTTCTCCCCTGTTTGGGAAACCAGACTGACAGACAGGGACTTCAGTCTTCTGGGTGGAAAACATTTTAATACTGGCTATAACCCATTTAACAGACATTAAGGTATTCACATTAAATATCGTCTGTCGGTTCTGATGAGCAGTGTTTTTCTGGGTGGGGGGATTTTCCCACTTAACCTAAAGTGTCAACTTCACTAACTTAACGTGCACTTACAGTTGCCTCATTATTTTGAGTGTCTTTTGGCTCCTGGCTTTGCTCCTCTATATTTTCTCTTTTTCTCCCTTGGTCACTCTTCTGGGAGGTAAAGCCATTTATTAATCTTTTAAAAGAACCACGTTTTGGCTGCCAGGTTTCCTCTGACTTGTGCCTGTGCTGTTTGGTTGATTTCCTGTGCCCTGGTCACTGTGTCCCTCTGTCCGCTCACCAGGCTCAGCTTCCCCGGTCTCTGGCCACGGGAGCCTGGATGACTGCTGTTTGGCCTTCTTTGGTTGTCAGCAGGTGACCTGGGCTGTGTTCCCTCCACGTGCTGCTTTAACTGCGCTCCCCACTGGGCGTGTGCCCCCAGTGCCCTCTGGTCACCTCTGATTTCACCTGTGATCTAGAGGGGCGTGGCCTCGTGTCCCAGCGGCTGGGCCTTCCAGTTGCTGTTCTGACATCAGCTTGGTGCCGCGGTGGCCAGAGCCCACTCTGAATCATGTTGTTTGGGACGTGCGGAGACTTGCTTCCCCAGCCAGCTCGTGGTGTGTTGGCCACGCTGCCGGCGCTGACAGAAGGGTGCAGTGGTCTGTACCACTTGTCAATTAGGTCAGGTTCCCTGCTGGCGCCTGGAGAATGCCGGGCCCTCGGCCCCACGTGCGCTGGTGAGCTCAGCCCTCGGAGGGCGCGGAGGCTCCTCGTGAGGACGGCTTCTCTCTCCAGGTGGCTCAGCTTTGTTCTGTGCATGTCTGTGTGGCTGTCCCCCTCCTGAAGTGCCTGTCCTTTTGCACACGCCGGTGCCCATGCCTGGGAAAGCGTCTCCCCTGCCGCCTGTCTGCTGAGGCCCGCCTTTGCGAGAGCTGGTTTCTGTGCTTGATTGCTGCCCGTCTGCCCCCGGTTTTCCTCTTTCCACCTGTTTTTATGCCTCGGGATTCACGGAGTCTCTCTCCAGGCTCTCGCCTGGCTATGCTCTGTCCTGGGGTCCTGGCTGACATCCTGGTCTCCCCGAGATGGCTCCCCCAGCCCCACCCCGCGTGCGACGTTCCTGGGGGGTTGCTTAGCTAGCGGTCGAGGGGCATCTGTGGTCCCCTCCTGTCATTTGTTGCCTTCCTTCAGACTAAGGACACCTCTTGTCCCATTGCCTGCCAGGACTTGCTGGTGGTCCATCTGGCCCTGGTTTGGGGTGTGTCCTGGGGACGTCAGCCTCCAGACCTGGCTGCCGTGCAGCAGGTGGACGTGAGTGGAGACGGTGCCAGTCCTGGGCTGCGAGGATCTTGGAACAAGCCAGCCCCACTCCCGCCTGCCCCCCACCTCTTGCTCATGGCATTGAAACGTGACCGACCTGGTGCGCCCGGCTGGCCTGCCGTCACGCAGCTGAGGCCCGTGGCTGTTTGCCGAGGGACACAGCCTCCCCGTCCCTCATTCCTTCCGACATCTCCACGTTCCTGCCTGGAGTTACCTCCCGTCCACCTGGGAGCTGGCTTGGGAGCCTCTTCATGAGGTCCTGGGGAGGGCCCCCGGCTGCTGTGTCTGGGTGACTGCGGGGTCCTCCCTGGCGCGGGCCCTGGGGTACTACGTGGTGCCACCTTCTCAGTGGGGACTCAGCAGTCCTCTTGCTGTTTAAAGAGGGTGGCCTTGCTTGCTTCTTTTCTTCCTTCCTTTTTCTCCTGTCCCTTTCTCTCCTGGGCTGGGGACGGCACCCCGGAGCCGGGCACACTGGCCGGCGCCCTGCCGCTGAGCCACACCCACCTGGGGTTTTCTTTTGCTTCTGGTGGTTTCCGAGAGGTTCCTCCAGGGGTTTCCTCTGTGCCTACCCTGCCTGGGGCTCACAGCGTTCCCTGTCCCTAGGTTGAGGACGTCCCCAATCCTATCATCTGGTTTCCCATGGCCCCTCCCCCAGCTCCTCCGTGTCATTTGATGATTCTTATTCGTCGTCGTCACTGGAGTTCTTGACCCAGGGCCCTGCTGTCTGCGGTGGTGCCAGGGCCAGCTCTCGGGATGGTCTCCCAAGGCCTTGACTCGGCCTGGGGCCGGCCGGGCTGCCTCGTCTCCTGCAGTGGTCCCAGCTCCATCTGCGGGAGCTCGGTCCTCTCAGCACATGTTCTGGGCCCTTGTTGAAGACCCCTCCTCTCAGCACGAGTTCTGGGCCCTTGTTGAAGACCCGCTGGCTGCAGGGCATGGGGCTGGCCTCTGATGCCACTCTGTGTGCCCTGAGGCTGGACGTGGCAAAGCCTCCGCTCTCGGCCTTCTGCTCGGCCCTGACGTTGGGGTTCCACAGACGTCTTAAGGCTGCTTTTCCCAGTTCCCTGGAGCGTGTCCCTGGTGTCTTGATAGGAACTGGTCATCTGTGGATTTCTTCGTACGGACACTTTAATAACACGGAGCCTCCCAGTCCGCGAGTGGGACATATTCCTGTTTCCTTTCACGGTCTTTCATCCTATAGTTTTCACTGTGAGATCTTCACCTCTTTGGTTGAATTTGTTCCTGTAGCTGCTGTAAATGGGTCTGCTTTTCAGTTCCCTTTCAGCACTCACCACTGCCACATAGAAATGCTCCTGGTCCTTGCTCTTGGCTCTGGATGCTGCCACTGTGCTTGGCGGTTTGTGGTTGGGGTGGTTCTCTGGTGCTGGGCTGTGTGGGAGGTCCTGCCATCTGCCCCCGACAGCCTGTGCCCTCTCTCCTTCCCTGCCTGGGTGCTCTGGTCTGGGCTGAGGAGAAGGGGTGGACAGAGCAGGTGCCCCCTGCCCCAGGCCTTTGGGAGCAGCTCCCAGCTCCTCCTGCCCGTGGCCTGGGCAAGCGTGACCTTGCGTGAGCCCCTTCCTCTAGGCCTAGATGGATGCTCAGAGCTCCCCAGGCGGGACACCGAGTTCCACCAGGTGCGTTTCCTGCCTCTGCCGAGGTGCCCTTGGGCTTGTCCTTCGGCCTCCTGGTGTGTTGACTCACGTGCACTGATTAAATGAGCAGCCTTCTCTGAAGCTGTGAAGCTACTAGAAGAAGACGCAAGGGCAACGCTGCAGGCTGTTGGGAGGGTTTTTTTTATAGGACCCAAAGGCCCAGGAAACAGTAGCACAATTAGACAAATGGCTTCTTCCAAACTCAAAAGCTTCTGCCCAAGGAAGCAGTCAACAGGGGAGAGACGACCCAGGGATGGAAACCGTATCTGCCAGGTGTCAGGTGACGAGGGGTACACATGGGAACATACAAGGACCTCAAGCAACTTAATAGCCATATTTTGAAATGGGCAGTGGACTTCAACAGGTGTTTCTTTAAATAGGGCACAAAAATGGCCAACGGTAGGTGAAAAACCGCTGCCCTTCACCCATCACCTGGGAAATGCCAATCAAAACCACCGACCTCACCTCCCCCCATAAGAGCCCTCATTCTCAAAAAGACGAGTATGACGAGGATGTGGACGGAGATGTGGCGGAGCGGGAGCCCTGTCCCGTGGCCGCAGGGTGCAGATCAGCACGGCCACTCCCTGGGCCGTGGGGAGGCTGCTCAGGACTTAAAAACAGAACCCCGTGTGGCAGCCCCAGTCCTGCCCAGATCCAGGGAAACAGACCAGCGTCCAGGGGAGCTGGACATCTGCAGCTCTGTTCACAGCAGCCGAGAGGCGGAGACAGCCCCAGCGCCCGGGACACACACACGGACCATGGGCAGCCTCCAGCCGCGAGCAGCTCCGTGGACAGAACTGGGCGGCTGTGGAATAGGCCAGGCCCAGAAGGTGAGGCCCGCACCCCCTGACCTGTGCGGGATCTAGAATGCCCATCTCACGCAAGCCGAGCTTTGTGGGAGACCAACCTCGCACGAGACCGAGTTAACTCCCCTGCTGGGCCATGTGGCATCAGGCACCCGTGTGTAGACTGCCCCACCCTTCTTGGGTTCGAGGGACCGTGTCTCCTGCATGGGTGTGTCTTGCTACAGCCCATGGGTGGAGCCACACTCACCTGTTCCTTTGTAATACAACCCCTTGCCCTGTTTAGGATAGAGTCTTCCATGGAAGTGCCTTGTGTGTGTCCCCTTCTCCTACTGTGCCCTTGGGTGTGGCCTACCCAGGTGTCAGTCAACCTGCTGACAGGGGACACCATGAAGATACTCAGCCCCCTGAAACCTGACCCCTTGCCTCATTTGAATAGCTTCTCCTCAGTAAAAGGGGTCAGGGCTTGCTCTCGCTCTCTCTCCCTGCAGACCCTTAAGGTATTGTGTCTCTTGTGTGGTTATTTTGCACAGCCCAGTCAGCCCAGTTCAACTGGAGTGACCCCTGAGCCTTTTAGTCACAAACAGAAGTTCCAGAGGCTGGGGAGGTGAGGGAGGTGAGGGAGGTGAGGACAGGGTGGGAACACACAGGCTACGTCACAGCAGGCGGGAGAAATGAGCCCCAGCCCTGCACCCACAAGGGTGACCAGAGGTGACACACAGGTGCTGGAGTGAACCCTGCAGCGGAGGCTTTCAGGGTTCCCGCCAGGGCCATGGCCAATGTTGGCAGAGGCAGGCGCGTGGCGGGATGGAGCACCGCAGGGCGGCACCTCGCAGCCAGCCAAGGTCAGGATTTCTACTTTGTTCTTCTCACAGATGCCGTTCCTTTGCCGAATTCCTTTTTTGGCACGATGTTCCCGTCTTTGCCTTCATCCTCTTGCACATTTCCATCCAGGTTATTTTAAGGCTCCTTCCTGCTGGTTCCAGGCCCGAGTCGCTGGCCTGTCCCACCGCACCTCCCCCTGGGTCTCGGACTCAGCCTCTGGGCCAGCCTGGCGTCCTCCTTACTGGTTCTGGGCACAGTATACAAACCAGCCCTCTGGAAGGTTCCCACCTGGTGCCTCCACTTGTGGTCAGTGGGCAGCCACAGGAATCCGAGGGGCAGGGGTGGGACTGGGCGAGGCCTGGCGGCTACGGCTGCACCCGCTCGGCAGTGTGGGCCTCGGGGAGTCTGAAGGGGGCCGTGGGCTCCCCGGGGCCCCTGCCCTGGTCTCTGTCTGTCTGGGCGGCAGGCATTCTGCTCTGCCCCCGGGGACTTCTGTCTCCCACACTGTGTGGCTGGGGCCTCGGGGAGCGTCGGGAGAGGCTGGCTGCTGTGGGTTTTGAGTCTCTGGTTGTGTCTCTGCGGCCTGCACCGTGGCCACAGGGTCTTGCTCCCCTGTGTGGTGCTGGTCCTCTGTGAGCCAGGCCGGGCCTCGGGCTCTGGCCTGGCTTGGGGGGGGGGGGCCTGGGAACTTTGTGCTGCAGGTTTCCATCTGACGCGCGGGGGTCTCCGCTCTCTGGCCCTGGGGCTCTGGGCCCCTCTTGCTTCAGGGCTCTCTGCATGTTCCCGCTTTCCTGTGTCCTCAGCAGCTTGGGAAGAGGGCAGTGCTGGGTGTTTGTGACGGTGGCTAAGATGGCATCTGCTGGGTTATTCATTGACAGTTTTAGTAGGAACCACTGAACTGTCCCCAGCTCTGATCACAAAGGACTGGGTCAGGCTGTGGCCCCAAACCTCAGGGGTCATGACAGCAAGGACCTCTGTGGTCTTGCTCTGAGTCCACGTCACCGTCAGGACCCCAGGGGGATGCCATGGTCACTGGGTGGGAAAGAGAAGCCCAGCGATGGGCACTGGCTTCTCTGAGGAGGTGATCCTGCCCTGCTGGGGCTTCTCTGACCACAGTGGCCAGGGTCCGCCCTCTCCTCTCCAGGCCCTGCCAAGGTGGTACCCACGCACCCTGGGGGTGACTGACCCCAACACTGCACAGTAGCTCATTTCTTCAGAATCGTCCTCCCCTGGCGCCCGAGCTGGAGTGACTCCACGTGTGCCGTGTCCAGGGGACCCGTGGGAATGCCTGGGTGCCGTGTGACGTGTGGAATAGCAGGTCTTCTGCCGGGAGCTGCGGGGTCACGGCCTGCAGGTCGAGTGGTGTCTGCAGCCTGCGTGGAGGTACCAGGACGCGGGTCCCACCCCGTCACCACCACTGCTGCTTCCCCGTGGACCTACCTGGTGCCCGTGGCTGGTGTCAGACACGCAGCTCGCAGGGACCCAAGCCCACGTGGTCGGGGGCCAACAGCTCTTGCCGATGAGCCTGGGTCTCGCCCTGGGCTTTGGTTGCTTCGAGGGACTTCACCCGCCCTCTGCCTGGTCGTTGGCCCCGCCTTCCTTCTTAGTGGTCAAGCTGTGTCCCTGGGCGCTCACGGGGTCCGGTCTCCACGCACAGACAGCTCTGCCCTGTCGTCCTGGTGCGGGATACAGCGTGCGCCCACGCTGGACAGAGACTGTGCCGGGCTCCCTCTGGCCAGCTCTGCCTTTCGTGCCCCTCCCCTCAGTCCTTGCACCTGAAGGACAGGCCGGCCAGCAAGCCCTTCCCACGGTCTCCTCCCAGCATCCCTCTGCCCTCTCCACTCTTGGTGGCCTGAGGCTACAACCTCCACCTCCTTCCATTCTCATCCAGGTGACACAGAGCTGCTTGGTCCCCTGACTGGCACCCATGGGGCATTTCTCAGTGCTGGACGCGCTTGGACACTCACCTAGCCTGGCCTGCTGGGTCTGGCTCAGAAGTCATGGATGCAGCCTGCAAGACCCTGCCATGGGCAGCCCGTCCCCACACCTACTACCAGCCCTGCTGTGACTTTGGGTGGCACCTTCCCCAGTGCCCCAAGAGCAGCACAGTGGCTGCTCAGGCTGCGCCTTCAGGAAGAGTGTGCTCCAGGCGTCCTGTGGGACTCTGCAGTCACACTGCCCAAGTTCGCCCCCTGCCTCACCCTGGATCATGGCAAGTGACTCGTCTCCTTCCTGTCCTCTGCACACAGGGATGAACTTGCCAGCTCTTTATCCAGTTGTCCGGTTCCGTGGGCACCTGCTGGACAGAGGCCCCTGCCACCATGGTGGACTGTGCTCAGTGTGGCCGGTGGAGGGCTGTTAGTGTGTATCTCTTTGCTTCTGCTCGGTAGCGATTCAGCCCTCTAGGCTGCCGCGTGGCCTGTTTCCTGAGTCCTTGCAGGCCCACTGTGACTCGCTCTTTGTGCCTAGAGTGGCATTAGGCTGGCTGTGACATCCTTGGGCGGTGGTCTCTCCCTACGGGAGCCCCTCTGCTGCAGCCCCCACACTGGGTCTGCAGGGTCATTAGAGCTAATTGTCCCCAGGCTGCATTCTTTGGCCCAGGAGCCTGGTCTCCGCACTCATGTGGCCATGCTGCAGCCCACCAGGGGAGGCTGGACCGGGCTCCCCTGTTGCCTGGGAGATGCATGGGGAGACCACAGCCAGCAAGGCCTGGACCCCGTGCTGGACGGAGTGGAGGGAGAGGTCAGGGGGGCGGCAGGTCTTCCTGTGTCCATGCTCCCCCAGCACCCCTGCCTGGCCCCTGCGTGCTGGGGTCCCTCCAGCCTGCCTGTCTGGGCCTCTGCTCGTCAGAGCCCAGAGCCAGGCGTCAGCCCCCACGGGCCGTGCCCTGGACGGGTGCCTTGGAGAGATGTCAGGCCAGACCACTGGGCAGATCTCAGCCAAGGACCAGGGGGCAGAGGGAGGGAGGGGCTCAGGCCTCAGGCTGACCCTGCAGGGAGCTCAGGGGGGTCCCTTGGGGTTCACCTCTAAGAGAAAGGAAGTGGGGGCTCCACGCCTCCAGCTCCAGGCCCAGCGCCCACACCCGCCCTCTGCAGTCACCGGGTGAGGGTGGCCAGCAGCTGGGGCTGCAGGGAGCCGTGGGGCCGGCCATCCCAGCGCCTGGCCCTGCTCTGTCCTGTGCTCTGCATCAGGAGCCCAGGGCCACCCCACCTGGTCCTGGCCCCACTCAGCCCTTCCCTGGGGTGTCTGCCTCGTGGCCAACTTAAGTCGGTTCTCAATTAGTGTCTAAAAGAGAACCCGGTGGGCAGCCGCCCGTCACGGTGTTTCCACCAGTGCCTCTGAGTGGCAGACGTCCTCCCTGTTCTAACATCTCCTCTGCTGGGGAAGCCTGGGCTCGTGCCTCCCCCCCAGGCACATCCCACTCCCTGCCATCTGGGTGCTGGGCACAGGGTCTGGAGCCAGCTGGGACCTCCGGGCAGTGTCAGGACCTGTGTGGCCTCCGCTGCTCCCCAGCAGGCCGGGTGGAGGCTGGGCCTCCTTGCTTCCTCTGCCAGGCCCTGGGAACCATGCGCCATGTCCTGAGACCTGACCTGCCCTGCTCTGCTCCTTCAGTCTGTCTTGCTCCTCCCTCTGTCCTCAGCATCCTGCTGTGGCTGGGCAGTGCCTCTGCTGGGAAGTTTCCCTGAGGTCACTCCTGACACCAACCTTTCCCTGTGGGAGCCTTGGCCAGCTTCCTGTCCCTCTCTGTGCTCCCTGCTCTGCCCTTCCTTCCTCTTGCTGTGTTCCCAGGGGGTCCAGCTTGCTCCTTATTGTCACTGTTGACTTGAGGGTGACGTAGGTCTTCCTGGAGCTGTGGCACTGGAGCAGCGAGGGGGATGCAGCGAGGGGGACACAGCGAGGAGGACACAACGAGGTGGACGCAGCTTGGGCTTCCACTCCTGGCCGCCTCCACTGTACTGGGGTCTCCACCGGCCCAGTGATCCACATGCTCCCGGGAAGATGGCGCTGCCACCTCCCATGCACTAGGAGGGGACCACGCTGCCACCTCCCATGCGCTAGGAGGGGACGGCGCTGCCACCTCCCATGCGCTAGGAGGGGACCGCACTGCCACTTCCTGTGTGCTAGGTGGGGACGGCGCTGCCACCTTCCATGGCTGGACGTTCTCTTCAGCAGGTGGCGCAGGTGCGTGGCCGGGTTTTCTCTGCCGTGCTGGGAACCGCCAGTGGACGTGGACCTGAATTCCTCGCCTCTGGTGCCCCGCGTGGACGGCCCAGGCACAGGTGGGGGGCATCTGGGGAAATCCAGGACAGCTCCCTGCAGGACTGGTCCTGGAGCCCTCTCTCCAGCTCCCCTGGAGGCCCTGCCGCCCCCTGTATGGTGTGGGCCTTCAGGAGGCCATCAGGTCAGAGGGTGGCCATCAATGGACAGGCGTCATGGGGGGGAGCCGGGAGCCCCCAGAAGGTGGCGTCTGTGACGCAGGAAGATCCTCATCAGAATCCACCTGCGCCAGCCCTCATCTTGGGCCCCAGCCTCCACCCCTGAGAATCAGCGCTGCAGTTGGGCCCCGTGGGGTCTTGATGGGCAGCCCGGCCAGCAGGACACTCTTCAATCATTAATTTGTTTAAAAACCATTGTGGAGACCTTGGGTAGGTGGCCGTACTGTCACCAGGCCCTGAGAATGGCCCTGCTCAGCAGGAGGCTGCCTGCAGCCAGGCTGGGAAGAGGGCAGGAAGTCCAGCAGCCCATGAGCCGTCCTGAGTGTCCCCCAGAGGCCAGCGTGTGGGAGGCCTGGTCCCAGTCGGGGCAGCACTGGGGGTGGTGGGAACTTGGGGAGGGGGAGTCGGGGCCCAGTGACAGGAAGTTAGGTCATCACGTGTCACTCTCTGCCACGCGCCCCTGGCATGATGTAATAGGCCGCCACCGGGGCACAGCAACAGGCCACGAGACCAGGGACTGAAAACCCCGAACCATGGACCAAAATGACCCTTTCCTCCTTTCGACTGGTGGTCTCGGGTGTTTTGCACAGTAAGGACAGCTGACCCACACACCTTTCCCAAGGCAGAACGGTGGCATGGAGAAAATCTGCAGGACACGGCGGACAGAGCCCCGGCCTGGGCGCTGCCTGCGTCCTTCCCACTGAAGGGCTGTGCAGCAGATGTGGAGGTCTTTGTGTGGAGCCTCGGGCTGGGGGAACATCTGTGCAATCCCTTGAAGACTGTCCCACAGAGGCCCAGGCCACTCTGCAACCAAGGAGCTCACTGACCAGCTCACTGAGCAGCATGGGAGACAGCAGGGTCTCAGGGACCAAGAACAGCGGCCAGGCCCCTTCCTGTGATCTCTAGCATGATACCAGGCCAGGTCACAAAGCTCCCACGTGGATGATCCATCCAACACCCAGGACAGCCATGCCCAGAGCCTTGCCAAATGACACACATGCACGTCTCAGGGCCAGTGGCCCAGCAGACTAGGTCAGTGCCACCCTGCCCAGCATGGTCCTCTGGCTCTGATCCTCTCTGGGCGCCTCTGCCTGTGCCTGAAGCACGTTGCTCTCTGCTATCCCCATCTGTCTCCTGCTGTCCCCCTCTGTCCCCTGCTGTCCCCCTCCGTTCCCTGCTCTCCCCCTCTGTCCCCTGCTGTCCACCTCCATCCCCTGCTCTCCCGCTCCTCTCTGCTCCTCTGGGTCTAGTGCATCTCACATGTGGGGAGTGAGAGCAGCCACCTGGCTGAACTAGAGGACGGGCCTGAGCCAGCTGGCCAGCCACATGGCCATGTGGACGTGGGTGTCCGCAGGTTTCCCATCAGGCTTAGCGGGTGCCAATCACAGGCCACGCCCATGAGGCAGTTAGCCAAGGAGCTCACACCCTGTCAAGTGTGATCCAAGGGGAATCCTAGTCCCAGTGACTCACAGGGTGGCCACTGGAGGGTCCTAGATGACCATTTCCTTAAGGCTACTGGAGAGCTCCCGCCCAGCCCTGCCCATCACTCAGGCGCCTCCTCCAGGCCCTGAGGTCCCTGACATGGCTGTCCAGGTGACAGTGTCCCCAGTCTCACTCCCAACCGCAGCCCAAACCCTCACCCTGCACGGTGGGTGTCAGCAGCCCTCCCAGGCCCTCCAGCCTGGACGCTCCTTCCCAGGACACGGCTGGTGACCATGCGCTCTGGATATGAGCAGCCCCAGGCCACAGGGCGAGGGCCAGGCTTCCGCGTCCCCAGGTCACAGGCCAGGCCCCCTTGCTGGCTCCTCCCCTGGCAGGCTGCGTAATGACCCCCGAGACACTAAGCCAACCCCTGGCTCCGCAAGTGCGTCACTTCACAGGGCACAGGGGCTTCACAGCAGACTGAGGGCGGGTTCCCAAGGTGGGGAGCTTACCTGGCAGGCCTGAGGAATCAGAGGGTCCCCACAAGTGGGAGGCAGCCTGAGTCATTACGACGGACCTGAGAGGTTGCAGCGATGGGGAGTGGCCCCAGCCACAGCCACCCAAGGCCTGAGGGCAGCCTCCAGGTGCTGAAAAACCCAGAGAGCTTCCTGCCCCAAACCTCAGAAGGACGCACCTGCCTTGGGCCAGGCTACAACCTCCAGAGCTGTCTGGGTAACCCCGGGGAGCCACCACGCTGCTGGGTTTTTTGTTACAGCAGCTGCAGGAAGCTCATCCATCCTTTCACGGAATCTCTGGGACAGTGATTTCTCTTTACAAACAGATTCAGAGGGATCCTGTCTCCACGTCAGGCAGGCCCCACCTGGACAGACTGAGGCCTCTTCCCGACACTGCTGCCTCCTAACGGGACAGACGTCATAGATCCCGGGAGATGGACGTGCCTCCGCCTGCAGCCTGGGCGGTCTGTCAGCCAGAGCGTGTCAGAGAACACACAGGCTGCCGGTGGCTCAGGGCAGGGCGTGGACAGGGAGGCCCAGGCTGGAGCCTGGCTCTGCCACCTGGCCTGGGGCTGGGTCCACCAGACAGGCCTTCTCATCACTAGGCCGAGGGTGCAGAGAGCAGAGGGGCTCTGAGCAGGGCCGGGGCTGACTAGGGCAGCAGGAAGGCGGGCCGGGTCGGCTGTGGGGTAGGTGGTGTGGCTCCCGGGACCAGGTGCAGACCTGCTGAGCCTGTTTCCACGTGGGGCCGGGGTTGGCTTCGGCTTGGGTGGGGTGCTGAGACTCATCCAGGACACGGTGGCTGTCCGGTCGCCTGGAGCAGGGCGTTGTTGCGTAGGACTTGGGGCTCTGGAACAAGGCCCTGGGCTCTCTTGCTGTCCCAGGAGCCCACTGCAGAATGGTCATGGCCCAGCCTTGGGGCCAGTACGGCCCACCTCCAAGACTGAGGATGACAGTGTCACCTGAGATCTCCCAGGGTCCCCCCCGTCCCTGCTCCTGGTGGGGTCTCAGGAGGGCAGTGCAGCTGGCTGGAGATTCCTAAGGGTGAAGGGCAGGATGGAGCTGGGCCAGACGAGACGTGGGTGCTGTGGCCGTCTGCTGCCAGCTCCTCCTGCAGTGGGGTACAGTGGGCAGCGGGCAGAGAAGGACACAGGCAGGCCTGAGCAGAGCACCCTGGGGCAGAGGAGCCTGGCACTGGGTCCACAGACGGCAGCCAAACGAGGCTGGGCTCACAGGTGACCCCACGTGAGAGCCAGCGTCCTCCCCCCAGCTTGGCACTGCCTCGTGCTGGATGTCACAAGCCCCGGCTGGCACTAATTTATTACAAATTGTTTGGGGAAAGTCGGTTTAATTAAAATCTAAATGCAGCTCCCGGGAGGCCCGGGGGCCCAGGCGGGGCAGCGAGAGGCGCATCTCCTGGTCTCCGAATTCGAGTGGCTTTCGGGCGCCTGTCGTGCAGAAGCCGAGATGGTGAAATTATTCATGGAAGTCACACTCGAGTGGTGTAAATAAACGCTGGGCTGAGGCCCGCGGACCGCCGGGGTCCTGAGACGGAGCCCACCGTGGTGCACGGACGTTTCTTCCCTCATAAATCAAAGTGCAGTGGAGTCGCTGGGGGCAGGGGCCAGCTCAGGCCGTCCACCCGGATGTGGCTATTTGGTGGTGACTTAGATAACTGCCGAAGCATCTGTCTGGGCTTGTTTTGGGGTGGACATTGCAAGACCAAGAAGCACAAAGGGTCCTCCCGGGGCACCAGCCTGTGCGGGGCCAGAGGAATCCCGTGCCCACGGTGCCTGGTCTGCTGTGCCCCATGTAGTGTCACAGGCAGAGGCACAGGGGAACAATGGCAGGTGTGTGGGCTGACCGCTGGATGGACAGCTGGTGGCGCTGATCGAGGTGCTTGGGCAGGATTCAGCAGGCCCAGGAGCCCGGCCTCCTGCTCCTGTCTGGTCGGCTGCAAGCAGCTGCTGCCATGGAGTCCCTCCTCAGAGGCTGCATCACCGCCCGGGGTCTCGCCTGCCCCTCAGACAGCACTGGAACAAGATGTCATTCCCCAGCGCAGTGGAGCACAGCTTCCCAGTCGTCACCAGGGCTCACCTGAGGGGGCCGCTCAGCTACCCCAGGTCTCCCCTGCAGTGCTGCCCCCCACCTCCCTCCTGGGTCCCAACGCCCGCCCCACCTGTCACCGTCACTGCAGTTGGACACACCGTGGTGCTTTTATCGGGGCCTGCTGAGGAGTGCGATCAATGATTGGGTCAAGGTGAAGGCCCTCAGCTGAGGGGGCACCTCTGCAGCCACACCAGGTTTCTCCTGAGACACCACAGAAAAGGACAAGCCACGGCCGCCCGGCCAGGTCACAGCCCCGAGCACACGGGCAGAGGGTGGCTCCCCCACCTCTGAGACAGGCTGCCCGGTGGCTGCCATCAGGACCCGGCCCTGCCCCGCCCCTGCCGCCCCGCCCTGTCCCACAGCCTGGCCCCGTTCAGCACCGTCCAGCCCAGCGGGGGCTGCCTGGCCCGTTCCTGTGGCCCCAGCACCACGCAGAGCTGCCCTGGGTGCGGCCACGTCTGTCCGAGCAGTCGCTGCTGAGTGGGAGTCCAGCTCCCACCGAGGATGGGGAGGGAGGTGGGGGCGAGTCGCGGCCACCCGCGGCGACAGGGACGGCAGAGCGCTGGGCGCCCGTCCCCGCGGCTGCTCAGCCTTCTCGCCTCACCAGGTGCTTCCTCCCACCTGAGCCCTCGCAGCGGTCTTCATGCACGACTGGGCGACTTAACGGCCTGAACAAGCCGATGACAAGGCTGTAATTGCTGTTTTTCTCCCTCCACCCTCAGGAGAGCCGTGCAGGCGTCCGGGAGGAGCTCACAGAATAGGAGGAGGCGCTCAGGAGTCCACGCACCCTGGGCAGGGGACGCCGCGGCCTCTTCAGCACGCTCTGGGGACCGTCCAGGGCCATCCCTGTGGGCACAGAGCTGGGAAGCCGTGACAGGAACCCCGCAGCCACCCCAGGAGCTGGGGACAATACGTCCGTGGCTCCGGGTCCTGTCCCCAGTTCTCTTTCAAGTTACACAAGGTCGGTCACTCACGCAGGCTCCGAGCATTTGCCAAGAGGCCTCTGTGCCCAGGGGCAGGAGGGTGGCAGAGCCCAGCCTGGGACCTGGGACAGCTGGGACAGTGCACCAAATGGTCCCCACTGTGGCTGGTCCTGGGGCGGCATGGGGGCAGGGCACAGAGCGCCAGGAGCAGGGAGGGTGCTGGCCAGGCCCCGGGAGCCCCCAGCACCTCCCCCTGTGGGCGGTGGGGCCCAGAGACCCCTGTGTGTGATCGATCCCGCGTGGGATCGATCCTGTCGATACTCATCTGCCGCGGAGACGTTGCCGCGCCTGTCGGGAAGCAGGTTTTGTCTGGAAAACGGTGGCTTCTGTGGGGGAGGGGCGTGACAGTGATGGGAACTCGTCCCCCCTCGGACCCACCCCACCTCCAAGACCCGCGAGAGGAGTAGCTCCTGAAGAATACAGGGACCAGGTGGGAATCGGGCTCCCCTCCTCGGCCGCAGAGGCCGAGCTGCGTCTCCCGTGTTCCTTGTTCACTCACAACGTGTTCAAAGGACCTTTGAGGTTTTTAAGAGATTGCTCAGGGCAGCGAGTCCCCTGAAGGGCCGACCACTGACCCTCTCCTTACACCCCCACTGGGCTGCCAGCTTGCGGCTGATCCCAGCAGATCTAAACAGAGGGGAGTGGACAGGAGGAGGCAGGAGCGGGCAGCAGGCAGGGGCCAGGCACAGAGCGGAGGGCGGAGACCGGGATGGGGGTGAGTGCGGGTGCAGGGCCTCTGTTAGCCTGGGCTGGCCGGGCTCTGGGCACCTTCCCAACCTCCAGACACTTGTCAAATGGGTACACTGGCAGAGAGCCAGAGGCAGCGTAACTAGCACCTGAGCCTCCTGTCCCAAGCTGGGGAGCTTGGAGCCCCTCACCTGCCCCCTAGCCTGGCCAAGCAGGGACTCTGTCCCCTGGAGCATCTGTGTGCTTGTCCTGTGGCCAAGCCTGCCCAGACCTGCCCTGGTGCTGCCCAGGGTGTCAGCTGGGGGTGAGCAATAGGAGACTCCAGGCTCAGACCTCAGGGAGCGCCCCGTCCAGCTGGGCTCACACAGCCACGCTCACACACAGGACACACAGAGCCCCCCCACAGACACTGACATGCACGTGTGCACATGTGTACAGTGCACACTCGGACTCACGTGGGGACATGCATACCCTACCATGTGCACTGCACACCTGCTGCCAGAGGCCAGCCCAGTGCAGGCCAAAGCCCAGTGGGCACAGATTTCCACATCCAGGGAAGGGCCCAGGTAAGCATGCAGCTGGGCAGCAGCAGGAGCTGAGCAGCAGCCAGGGAGCCCCCTGCATCCTGGCCTAGGCTCCTCCAGGGTGAGCGCTGGGAAGGGCTCTGGCCCCCATTGAGAGGTGAGATGGGGGACCTACGGCGAGCTGCTGGCAGAGGCTTTGAGGAGGGGCCGTGGCCGGGAATCTCGTGCCCAGCAAAGGAACTATTGAAATTCAATCATCTCCCAAGGCTGGGGACTTCCATCCTAATTAAATTGCCAGGACTCTTGGGCCTGCTGTCAGAGTGGATGTTCAGGAGGGAGGAGGGGACGCTGTCCTTGGGAGGGGGGTGCGCGCTGGCCGCCTGTGATGCCTCTGCTACAGGCGTGAGCACTCATCACGTCTAATTAGGGCCGAGCCGGCACCTCCTGTCCTCAGGCACAAATCCATATTCACGTGCTGGGCCAGGGACCAGCCAGAAGCCCGAGCTGCTGGGCGGTGGGAGAGGGAGGTGCCCCTCCTACTCCTGGGCCACCAGCTCTGTCCCCACTGTCCTCCCTCCCCCACTCCAGAGGAAGGCTCTGCTTCTGGGAGCCATAGGGGCAGACCCTGAGATGGAGAGGGGGTGGACCAACATCCTGTTGGGTGTTCAGGAGGGAGGAGGGGGACATAGAGCCACAGAGCTACGTGCACATTTTAGAGGAAGAGTCTCTGGTCACAGTGACACTTCGTAGCTCACAGTCACAAACTGAAGCAGTGTGTAGGAAGCAGAGCAGCCCCTCCTTCTAGCTACGGATGCCTGGGCCCTTACCCCAGATAGGGGACAGGACCCTGCACAGCCGTCCCAAGAATGGCAGTCACAGCCGAGGGCAGGGGGAGGGGCAGAGGACAACTCAGAGAACTGGGAGGAGATGGACTCCCACCTGGGAGCCGTGCTGTCCAGGCCTGCCTCCCTCAGCCGCTCACCCCAGAACCGTGGCCTCCCTGCGCCACCCCTGGGCCCCCGCGCCAGAGCCCCCTCCAGCCGGGACAGCGCTCATCCCATCCAGTCACTTACACAGAGGCCAGGTGCACGGCTGGACAGCGGGGCTGCCCGGCAGGCTCCCCAGCAGGCTGGAGCCCTGGCCCATAGCCTGTGGACCCTGGGGTGGGCCAGGGGCACCGTGTCCGGAGCCATTCTTGGGCACAGGCCTGCTCCCAAGTTGGCGGGCGCATGGGCACAGCGGCGACCCCCACGTCCAGCTGCCTTGTAGGGTCCTCCTCATCCGCCCAGGTGACCCTTCACTCCTTGGGTCTGAAGTCCACGGTCCCTGGGGTCAGGACTTCCTGGGCGTCTCTGGTGCTGCACGTCTTGTTGGTGAGAGCGCCTTTCTCTTCTCTTTGTTCTGGCATTTCTTCCGTGTCACCCTCTGGGCACGTTTATACGCCCATGTCCTCTCCAGTGGGTCCCGGCGCTCCGTCCCTGGCCTTCTCGGGTTCCCACCAGAGCTCAGCATCCACTCAGGTCCAGATCCTCTTCCCCTGTGCAGGGTGCCGTTTCCTTGGCCGCCCTGAGGATGTCTCTGCGTCTGCCTTGGCCGAGGTCCAGCTGTTGGTGGACTTGGGGTTTCTGGGCTTTTAAAACCTGTGAATCGGTGCCCTCCTCCGACTCCGGGTGACTTCACCTGTGATCTCTGAACGCAAGCCCTGCCCTCCTCCCCCCCCTCGGCCCCGGCCCCTCGGTCAGACTCCTGTGCTCTCCAGCCCCCGAGGCGCTCTGGACTTGGACGTCCCTCCTGTCCATGTGCAGTGACCCCTGGGTCCCCTCCACCCGCTCTCGCCCTGAGTTTCCGTCTGCTGGGAGCCCCGGGGACTCCGGCTCCTGTCTGCTCTTTAGTTCTGGTTTTCCGTCTGGTTCTTCCTCACAGTCCCTGCTTTTCCAAGTCGCCAGATCTTGATCTTCGTTATTGTCACGCTTTTTGATGTCACTGGTGCAAGAATCACAGTCGCTCGGCGCCTCGACTGCGTAGTGCAACGTCCTGGTCACGGGGGTCAGTCCCTGGGGACTGTCTTTTCCCAAGAGAGGCCCCAATTTCCTGTCTCCTCCCTTCATTTGGGATTGTACCCTGGGCTGTATGACGCAGTGTCGCGGAGCCTCTGGAGGGACCAGTCCAGCAGTCATTGTCTTGGCGCGGTGGGCCTCTGAGAGCCAAGTGCAGAGCCCCGGGTGCCCACCCAGCTTCAGCCTCCCTGAGCTGCCTGCCGCGGGAGGTGGCTCACCTGTGCTCCCTTCTGGCTCCGTCCCTTCCTTGACTGCCCACCCCCTCCCGTGACCAGGGTGGCCTCGGGCCCCATTTTGTCTTCAAGCCGGAGGGCCAGCGTGTGCCCCTGAAGCTGGCCTCCTCAGACTCCTCAGGCCTTGGGCCTCTGTTGGGACTGCGGCCAGTTGTGGCAGAGGTCTGAGCCCAGAGCTGCAAGGGGCTCCCCTGTGTCCCTGGGAAGCCCCTGGTGGAGGCCCTGACCTGGGGACTCTGGGGACAGGGTCTCCAGGGCTAAACGAGGTCACCAGTGTGGGGCCCTGATCTGACAGCGCTGTGGCCTGTGGGGGAGGACAGCCCCCACCCTGTGTAGGACGCAGTGAGCAGGCCACACCCTCAGGCCAGCATGGGCCAGACCAGAGCCAGCAGGTGCCACACCTTGACCTCCGTCTCTGGCCCCGGGCGTGACCTGCAGTTCCCTGTGTGTCAGCTGCCACATCGGGGCCACTAGGCAGCCCAAAGATGTCCAGAAGCACTCCCCCCTCCAGCTCTGTCCACCCCAGGTGTTCTCAGCCTCTGCTTCCTCTGCCCTCTGCCTGGCCTCGTGGGGACACCTTGGGCCTCAGGGGCTGGCATGCCCTGGCCACAGTGCCCTCTGGGTGACTGGCCACAGCACCTGGCCCCGTCTCTACCTCTTTGACTCGGCAAGTCCACCACGCCTGGCGGTGCGCACCAGAAAGTGTCTCCCCTGGAACCAGCACCGTGTCCCTGCCTCGTGTCCCCTCCTCGGGGACCAAGCCTGCGCCACCTACCACCCAGTGTCTTCTGCTGAACCTTGGCCTGCGCAGGCGAGGCAGGAAGGAGCGGCAGGTGCTGCCTCTGTCTGGCTTCTTTGGCTTGGCGGGACACACACGGCTTCCACCGTCCACTGCACGGCACCGGGGCCTGACCGTGGCCAGCTGGAGTGTCCAGCCGCCTGTCGTAGGCCCTGGCTGGTCTGGCCCTGGGGCTGGGGGTGGCTGTCGGCACCTGCAGGCGTTTTGGAAGTGCGTGGGCTCCCCTTGCCGAGGGGTAGGTGCCGGGGGTTGGTGCCGAGGGGCAGCACAAGCCTCAGCAAGCGCTGGCCCCGGCCTCAGAGGTGAGTGTGCCCGTGTGCACCCACGTCCTCGGGCAGGCAGCGCTCTCTCTCACTCCCAGGTCACCGATGTCACAGTGGTCACCACTGGCCTCTTTCTGCTCGGCATTAGGGACACCTCGGGACCCATTTCGTGAAAGGTGGGTTCAAACACTCGTCTGTTTCTCAATTTGCTTCTCTCTCCTTTAAAACTCCTGTCTTCTTAAGCCTGGGAGTGAGGCCTCGGTCAGTGCCCGCCTCCCCAAGGCCTCCTCCTCGGGGGTCCCCACAGCCCAGCCCTATCTCTGGTGAACAGAAGTTCCTGGTGTCAATGGGTCCGACTGATCGATCCTCTCCCTTTATGGGCAGCACGATTGTGTCCTGGTCGATTATTTCTTTTCTAATTTTGAGCCATCGCCACATGGAGATGGTCCTGAATTATGATTCCGCCTGCTTCCCGGCAGGCTGACTGGCAGGTCTTCTATTTCCTCCTATAAATCATTGATAAGAGTATCAGACAATACGGGGCCGATGCCAGGCCTCCCTGCAGGGGGACACGGGGCCATTAGCTGACTGCCTTTGTCTGTAATCAGACACAACACGGGGAACTCACTAGCACACCACCTGGGGTGTGTTTCCCACTTCGCCCTCCAGAGTGACCTGGCAGACTCCAAACGCCTGCTAAAATCACAGCAGCCACCAGGCCAAGGACCGTGACAAGAAAAGACCATGAGGTCAGTCTCCCCCGACCAGCTCCCACGAGCGAGCCGTGCGGGTGGAGTGGAGGCCGGGGCTCCGGCTCGGCCCTCGCTGGCTGTGCTGTCTCTGGGAGTGAGTGTGCAGAGCGCAGCCGGCTTCGCCTCAGAGCAGAACCCCGCCCCCCCCTGCAGAGGTGGGTTGCTTAGCAACAGCCACTCCACGTCACCACCAGCCACAGGGTCTGGGTACTCGAGACGGCACCGTGAGGGTCTGGGGAGGAGCAGGGCCACTCAAGAGAGACTGGCCGGCCAGGGCCAGGGCGGGGGGCTTCCTGGAGGAGGCCAGACCTGACCTGTGCTCCTTCTGGTTGGTCACCGGCAGCAGCGGAGGAGGGGTTCCAGCTCGCGACAGTCCCCAGGAAGGCTTTCCCGTGGGCACTGGGGAGGGGACAGTCCCCAGGAAGGCTTTCCCGTGGGCACTGGGGACACGTGAGCTCCCTGCCGTGGAACCTCCATGCCAGCAGGGGCCCGCCCCTGAGCAGTGGCCTGGAAAGGCCCCAGGACGTCCTCCTCTGGAGTGAGGGACAAGAGCAGGACCCCTCAGTCTGAGTGGCAGGGTGGCCTTGCTGGGAGGTGGCATGGAAGCCATTCTGGTGACTGGAGGAACTGGCCTTCCAGGACCTGCCCTGAGGGAGCCGGGCCCCAGGGAGTGCGGGGCAGGCATGGGGGAGGCCAGAGGGGCAGGGCAGCTCCTGGCTCCTACAGAGAGGGGACAGTGCAGGTGGAAGGGCGCCGCCAACTGGAGGAGATGCAGGCCACCAGGGCAGTGGTCCCCCTCATGGACATGGTCCCCCTCATGGCTGACCCCAGGTGCCCCTGAGCAGGTGCAGAGCAGGAGGCCAGGTGAGGGGGGCTGCCAACACCCAGCAGGAGGCCACGCCATCTCCCACCCGATGCCCCACACGGGAGCCTCAGGCCTGGGCCCACCGAGCAGCCCTGGTCCCCATCCACTCGGCTGCCTCCCTCCCACCGCTCTGGCCCAGGTCCTTGGCCATGTCCCACAGCCACCAGGCCATCCCAGAGGACACTGGCCCAGCCAATGGCCCAATTCCTACCCTCCAGATGTCCCCATGAGGCTCTTAGGGCACCCACCTGAGTGCCTCCAACCTTTACCACTGCTGTGCCCACTCCCACCTGCCCCGCCTGCAAGGGTGCCCTTGGGCTGTCCCTGTGCCCATCTCTCCATGCTGTGCTGCCACTTCACCCTGCTGAGCTCCTCTGGTCTGTAGACCCCCGGGTGCAGAGGGTCCTACAGGGCCAGCTCTGGAGCCCCACAGCCCCTGACTGCAGTGTGACTCAGGTGCTGTCCAGGCCCCCAGCTCAGGAGGTCTGTGTGACACCACTGCCTTCCAGGTGTCCCGAGTGGCTGGTGCACTCTGGGGACAAGACCCTTCCGAGAGGTGGGGCTGCTCCAGGCAACAAGGGCCAGTGTGCAGAGGGCCTCCTGGGGTCTCCCCACCCCAGCCCCAGGGCTGCTTCCTGGGCCCTGAGTCCCAGGGAGGGGATGGGTGAGGCGCGTGCGCTTCCCAGCTTCCCTGCCAGGAGCTGCTTCCTCCGCACGCGGCCTTAATTGACGGCAGCAAAACAAACATTTGCTCTGGTGAGCCACGCTGGGTGACACCGCAGCAGTGTTTTAATTAAGCCTGTGACTGATGAGTCTCAAGGAAGCAGTGGTTCCGGGGTGTTCAGGTGTGCGAACAACAACGGCATCGGGCTCAGCCCGCAGAGCCGCCCCTCACCACGGAGCAGGCAGGGCTGCCCGCGGCCAGGGGCACGCGGGGCGTGAGGGCCGCACCTGCAGCCTTCCTGAGGAAGGTCAGCTGGTAGCTCTGGAGGGAGGGCTTCTCCAGGTCAGGCTTGGGGACAGCCACAGGGAAGGACAGAGACCAGGAGGACCAGCAAGACCAGGCCTTGGCGAGCAGGATGTGGAGGAGAGGTCAGGGCAAGACCCCTTGGGAGGGAGAATGGCAGGTGGGAGCTGGCCCTGACCACCAGGCACCATGGCCCATACCCAGGGGACACAGTTCACCACCAGGGTGGCCCAGCGGAACCCGGGCCCGGCCAGCAGGCCTGGCGATGCCCTGGGAACCCAGGCGGGGAGGAGAGAGCCTGTCTGCGGCTCGGATGGGCAGGGGCCCCCCCAGGTAATATGCCAGGCCCCACCCTCTCCCAGGCAGGAGGGCGGCAGGACCGGGAGGCGGCCCTCAGGGAAGAGCCCAGGTCCAGCTGGGCCCCAGGCCCGTGCCTTCTGTGTGCAGTCCTGACGAGGGCGGTGCCACAGCCAAGGCAGCGTCCCCTACAGAGACGGGATCCAGGGGGCAGCGGGGGCAGGACAGGAAGGTCCTGCTCTGCACCCCCTGGGCCTCAGCCAGCCTGTCCCTTCATGGCCTGGTTTCCCCTCTGAGGATGACGTGCCCGGGGAATCTCGCCCCAGAGGACAGTGCCCAGAGAAGGCACGTGTTCCCGGGTGGCCGTGAGGAAGAGCCACAGCTCGGTGGCCTGAGCGGCAAACTTGGCTCTTCTCAGTTCTGGAGGCTCCTGCCCATCTGAGCCTCAGACAGGCTCTCTCCTCCCCCTCGGTTCTGGAGGCCAGTGTCTGAATTCAAGGTGTCCCCGGCCTGTGCTCCCTCTGAAGGCTCAGGGCCTTTGCCCGCCCTGCCCACTTCCAGTGGCCCCTGGCATTTCTTGGCCTTGGACATGGCCTCCAGTCTCTGCCTCCGATGTCACATGGACTGTCTCTCGTAGGACATTTGCCTCTGCACTCGGGGCCTGGGCACTCTCCTCTCAAGGTCCCTGGCTCCATTGTGTCTGCAGAGGTCCTTTTTGCCCAGTGAGGCCAAGCGCCGGCTGGCCAAGCTCCCTCCTTCTTGGAGGACAGATCTGCCTACACCCTGGAAGACCCCATGCCAGGGGGACAGAGCACCCAGTGCCCCACAGCGGTCCTGCTGCCTGCACGCTTCTGCAGTCCTCCCCTGCCCCCCACCAGCCTCGGGTGACAGACCCCAGCTAGGACTCCGGCCACACCTGGGTCGCTGCCCCAGAGCCCATGATGGGCCAAGGGTGTGTGTGCTTCAGCTGCCAAGCCCAGGCGGTTGGCTACGCAGGAGGGGACAGGAGGGCACCAGGCTGGGGCTGCCTCCCTAAGGGGTCCTGAGCAGAGCAAGCTGGAGGTCGCTGGGGACGTCCGCAATGGGGACTCACCCTGGTGCCAGCCCTGCAGGGGCCTTGAACTGACCAACAAGCAGCAGGCGGGTCACATCTCTGCCCTGCAGAGCAGGCAGCGCACGACCACCGGGAACACACACCCACGACCCTGGAGAGGCAGGGGTCCACTGGGGCCAGCATGGAGGCCCCCGCCTGGCTGACAGTCACCTGCTCTGGGGACACAGGAGTCCCTGCTCTGGCAGATCCCTGGCACTCTCCTTCACACACCAGTGTCACCTCATTACACGCCCAATGGCCCTGAGAAATGCCTCTCACCGTCATCCTGGGTCAGAGACGAGCACAGGCACGTGTCCATGTGGGCAGTTCAGCTGGCAGATCAGACGCCTGGGGCCTCACAGGAGGGACAGCGGGAGACCCTCGCCCCCCGCCCTCCAGGCAGGTGCCCAGAGCCAGGGGAGGGCCCACGGACCCCTGCCCTTCGTCACCCTGTTGCTGTGGAAACCCCAGGCTCTCTGTGCTTAGGGATGACAACGTGAGCAGGAGGGGGCCCGGCAAGCCCAGGAGACCCCAGGACGGCCCCTGACGCCTCGGTCCCCAGAGCGGCAATTCCAGACCCCTCCCACAGGCTCCTCCTTAGGAGAGAAGTCCCAGGGTCACAGGAGGCCACGGGACTTGGGTGTCAGTGGCAGAGCCCTTTTCCCAGCACATGAGACACCTGGGTTCCATCCCAGCACCACTTAAAAAAACACCTGCCTCTCCAGCCTGGGCAGCCACGGGTGGCCACTGCCAGAGTGTGGCCTGTGAGCCCCAGGGTGTGGCCAACCGTAGGAGCCCTACATCCCAACAATGGGCCTGGTGAGGGTGCCGTCGGGTCACCAAACAGGCAGGAGAGAAGCCTGGTCTCTGCGACCCTGAGTGTGCCCTGCACAGTGGACACAGCCCTGGGCTGGTACGAGCTGCCGACAGCCATGGAGCACGGTGTCCCATACTTAGCAGCTGAGAACCTCGTGCATGTGCATCCCTGGTCCCCTGGGTTGGGCAGTGGCATCGTTGGTCAGGGTCACAGGTAGCCGCCGAGGTGACTGTGGGGTCTGGGGTCACCCGCAGGCTGGGCTGGGAAGTGTGAGCACTAGCGCTCCATGTGGCTGGTGATGGTTAGGGACGTCAGGTCTCTGTCACCCACGGCTACCTTATGACACAGGAGCTGGCTTCCCCAGAGGACTGCCAGGGACCCTGAGAGAGCACGCCTGGGACAAGAGCCTGGGTGTTTTGTGACTAACTGGGACGGAGTCTCCTGCCACGCTCTGGAGAGGGGACTGCACCTCTCCCCAGTCCTTGCAGCCTCCACGGAGGCCCCCTGCCCTTGAGCATCCCCCTGGGCCACGTGTCCCCAGATCCCAAGTCGAGGACCTGCGGACCAGTCCCCTGCTGCGGCCACACAGCTTCTCCCCACAGCCCCCCAGGGGAGGAACTGAGCCCCAGACATTCAGCAGCCAGCAGAGAGGCAGAGCCAGGCCTCCGCAGGTCCACCCGCCCCTTCACTCCCGGCCCCAGTGACGCCCTAAGTCAGACGACCTGGCCAGAGGAGCCTGCCTTGAACCCAGACTCTCCGTCAGGACTGTAAGCAGGGGAGGGGTTCCCAGTGGAGTCTGGCTCGCACCTGCTCTGAGAGCCAAGGGGTGGGGACCTGCTGGTCACAGGGTCGGGGGTTAAGACGACAGCCAGGGAGAGGTCTGGGGTCCCCACTTCTGCCCAGCGAGGCCCCTGCAGCCTGATGAATGTGGCCCAAAGCTGCCACTAAGCCAAGTGTGACTGAGAGGGCCGGGAAGACAGCCCGGGGCCACCCTGAGCAGCCGTCCTGCCCTGCCTGCCTCCCCCTCCAAGCAGCCTCAGGAGGCTCCCAGAACAAACCCCCCTCAGGCTGGGCCCTGCCTGGAGGGCTGGGTGGGTCCCTCAGGACTGGTGCCGCCCACAGGAGCCCTCCTAGAAGGACTGGGAAGGTCACCTGGTGCCCTCTGCCTGGGCCCAGAGCCTGCCCATCAACTCCCCGGCCACAGGGGGATGTCGACTTTATGGCCCAGAGCCTCCCCCCGCCCACCGGGTTGTCTGTGGCTGGGAGTGTGGCTGGGCAGAGGGAGGAAGGGGTGCAAGCCAGCTGCCCAGCAGAGACCCGAGAGGGGACTGTCTGGAGGGTCCTAGTTGTGCCATTTCCTAGACATTCAGACAGGGCCACCCTGCTACCTTGGTCAGCCTGCCCTCGGGTGCTATTCTGAGGTTCCGGGGCTTGTGGTTTGGACCCCGCCAGCACCTCCAGCAGCCCCCTGTTCTCCAGGCCTGGGGAGGTCAGCTCCCCTGGACAGAGGGGCAGGGCTCCCCAGTCCTCTGCCTTGCTCCCTGTGCCTGCCCTCACCCTGATCCCCCTGGTCTGTGTGGGCCCAGGAAGCCCCGAGCCCCAGGACCCAGACTTTCAGCCCCTCTAGGGGCGAAGTGGAGGGCACCACTCCTACAAGTCAGGATGAGAGCAGACACACTCAGGAGGGCGCACACACAGGAAGACACATGAGCACAGGGCCGGACACACGCATGTGCACATGTGAGCATCACACAGGCACACAGCGCACACACACAAGAATGTGCACACTCACAAGCACTCGAAACACATACACAAGAGCAGGCGCAGTGGCGCATGCCTATAATCCCAGCAGCTTGGGAGGCTGAGGCAGGAGGATCACAAGTTCAAAGCCAGCCTCAGCGACTTAGTGAGGCCTCATGTCTAAATAAAAAGTAAAAAGTGCTGGGGATGTGGCTCAGTGGTAGAGCACCCCTGGGTTCAAGCCTCAGTACAAAAAAAAAAAAACTATATACATACATGCACACACACACACACACACACGAATACCGACATACAACACATGCACACACAAGCACACACATGTTAATGTGCACATACCATGGCAACAGGTGCACTCTACAGGTGTGTGGAGGACAGAGGAGCCGCCCTCTGGCAGGAAAGGGCTTGGCCTCCACTGGGAGCCTTCTCCGCGGGTCTCCCCAGCCCTGGCCACTGGCTTCAACACGGTGCTATATCAGAGAGGAGCCTTCTGACGGCCCCTCTGTCCTCCACACCTGACCTCAGTAGCCTGGGGACACGGCCAAGTGCATTTGGAACTGGAAGACTAACCCTGACCCGTGGCCCAGGAAACTCCAGTCCTCCAGAATCACAGGGCCGAGAAGAGAGAGGGGCTTGTGCAGGCGCCCCCAGCAGGTGCTGCGGTGGTCTGCGGGGGGCTCTGGTGGAGGATGACCCAGGGCCACCTGGGTGGGGCACCAGGGCTCAGCAGGCCAGCCAAGAGCCCTGGACTCTTTCAGAAGGGAGCAGTCAACTACGAAAGGGCACCGCCCGGCACAGCTGCTGACCTGACCCCTGGCCAGGGTGGAGCCCGAGTGCCGCGTGGCGGAAGCCGTGGCCACCCGACCACCCCTCGTGGAGCAGGCTGGCCTCTCTCCTGGTCACGCCTGCCTGTGTCTCTATCACACCTTGGTAATAAACGAGGCGTCCTGAGCGGGCCATCAATTTTGGCGAGATTGGCTTTTCCAGGTCCGGCCCTGCGCCCTGCCTCTGGGGTGGATAAACACCACGCTGGCCTTTGTTCTGGGCTTCCGAGAGGACATTTGTCACGGAGATTTATTCCCACTTGCTGGCTGGGAGCTGCAGCACCTCCCCCTCCGTCCCCTTATCTCCTGGGGACGCCGGCTCACCTTGAGCCCTGCTCTAGGAGGGGCTCCCCGGGGCTCAGGGGTCCCAGACACGAGGACATGGCCTGCCTTGCTGACCCGGCCGGGGTGGAGTCGGGCCTGGGGGCTCTTGCTGGAAGCAAGAGTGCGTGTGTGGGTGTCCTGGGGTCCAGGCCTGCCCAGGGCAGGGAGAACACCGAGGGCCCTGGGGATCTGCTCTTGCCAAGGGGCTGGTGAGTCAGGGGCACGTGAGTCTGTGGACTGTGCAGAGGGTCTGAGCACCTGTCCACTGCCCTATGGCTGGTCCCTGTCCTTCTCTGGAGGGGCTTCCTAGGGATTTGGGGCTGGGGCAATCTCCAGGGTCAAGGACATAAAGGGGGACACTACCAAGGGGAGTTAGAACCTGGAGACTTGCCCATATGTAGTGTCCCCACGAATCAAGGTCCTCTAAAATCAGAGGGCCAAGAAAGGAAGACCGTCAGCACACAGGAGGGGCTGGCCCTGTGGGAGGGACTGCCCAGGCCAGGGCTAGCCCCAGTCCCCACCATCGTGGGCCACCTCATCTGCACAGTGAGCCTGGCTGGCCCCAAGGCAGCTGACCTGTGGGCCTGGCTTATCGGGTCCAGCTTGGTCAGGGCTGGAGCAGCCCTGTTCCTGCAGGGTGGCCCTCCCGCTGCCCCTCACCACAGGCAGCAGCAGCCCCTTCCTCTCCTGGCCCTGCCCTGAGGAGCAAGGCCAGAGGTGGGAGGATTGGGACGTCCTCCTGGATTGAGCCTGAGACAGGATAGGTGGACCCCCGGAGGACAGTGTTGGGAGGCAGCCAGGAACTCGGTGGGAGTCAGATCAAAGGAGGACCAACAGATGTTCTCCGTGTCCCATGTCCGTGTCCCATGTCCGTGTTCATCATTGGCTTCCGGGGAAGGCGGGCCGTGCAGTCTAAACCTTGAGTGTCCGGGTCTGGAGTGGCATCCAGCGCAGGCCACGTGCTGCGTGGCCCCCGCTCCTGCCTCCTCCCGCTGTTCTGGGCACAGGCCCTGGCTCTGCGTTCCCTCCCACCTCCTCCTGCTGCAGCTTTGAGGAGCACCTTCTTCTAGAAGTCGTCCGTCACCGGATGCGCCAGACTCTCCGACACGACTGGGTGCGTGATGTCCACTTGGGATTTTCTCACAATCTTTTCCTATCTGAAGTCGGCAGGGGCGTTTTCTTCACGCCTAACGCAGGGCGTGCACCTTCTCTTTTCTGAAGCAGACTCACCAGAGCTTTAAAAGGTGTTCGTGACGTTTACAACACTAAGAACCACGCGTGTCCTCACGGGCTGTGTCCTGAGCTCTGATCTGCCTGTGCCTGGCGGGAGGCTCCCTCAGGCTGATTAGCACTCCTACGGGCTCACCGGCTTCTTCTCCTGGTGCAAATGTAAAAACGCTATTCTTTGAGCAGTTTTGAAACACACGTGCGTTATTGCTAACCGCTCACACGCAGCCAGCTCCCGTCCTCCCACAGACGGAGCTGCTTTGCTCTGTGTGTTGTCCCATTCCATCCATTTCTCCTCGCTTTCCCCCGTCCTCCTCCCCATCCCCCTTCCCCCTTATCCAGCCTCCGACTGAGCCAACTGCATTTCCCCTGCAAGCCGACGGCCCTGCACGCCTCCCTCTGAACACTCTTTGTCACTCACTCAAAACGCACCTTCCACCGCTGTCCTGGGGCTGGTGGGGTATTCTCTGCGTTCCCAAATGGCTGGGATTTCTGGTGGTCCTCTGTCACCAGGTCCTAGCACAGCTATCATACAGTCCGAGGACACGTTGTCCTGGCCTGGCCGCAGGGCACACCAGCTCCCCAGGCCCAGAGGTCAGTCTCCAAGTGTGCATCTCACCCCTGGGGACAAACAGTGTCATGTGGATCCTGTGGGGACGTCTGCCACAGGGAGGCCTCAGTAGCCATGTGACTTAGAAGATCTGGGCAGGTGTGAGTGGGAAAGGGAGAGCGGGAAAGTCTTGAGGTCCCAGAACTCTCCTGTCTGCGGAAAGGGAGGCCTTGGAGGTCCTTGTACTCGTGTTTTGGTGCTGGGATTTACACCCAGGGGCGCGTAACCACTGAGCCTCATCCCCAGCCCTTTTTAGTTTTTTATTTAGAGACAGGGTCTCATTAAGTTGCTTAGGGCCTCACTAAGTTGCTGAGGCTGGCTTTGAACTTGTGATCCCCCTGCCTCAGCTTCCGGAGCCACTGGGATTACAGATGTGCTGATGGAAGCCGGGGTTCACCTGCGTGGACCTGGGTGGACCTGGGTGGACCTGGGTGGGCTGGGCGGGTGCTCTTGCCCTGAGCTGCACCCCCGCCTCCCTGTGAAGGGGTCAGACAGGAATTTTCAGGGAGGAGTTTAAGCTGCGGTGGTCCAGAGGGGCTAAGCCTAAAAATCTCTGGAAACGAGTCTGGAAACTTTAGATTCGTACGCAGCAGGGCGGTTACAGGACAGCAGGAGTGGGTGGGGACACGACGGTCACTCTTGGTCCCACATTCTTAGGTGAGAGAGAGGTCTCACGTGCTTTGTCTGCACACCTGGCATTTACAAGAAAGGAAGCTTCAAACCACATTCAGCTCCCTGCCGAGCTCCGGGGATCCGGTGGACACTCTGTAAAGACCTTTCTGGCAAGAAGAGGAGCTTAGCATGGCAAGGGTCTTCCGGGTGGGGGTAGCAGATGTGGACACACAGTGGTGAGGACTCGCTGGCCCGGCCGCTGGGACTGCACCCTGCTCGGCCATGCACCCCCTCAGGTGGGCACACCCGTGGCTGCTCTGTCCCCAATGGCTCCCCAGATGTATTCTCAAATGTCACCCCAAAGGGAGGACCTGAAGGGCCCCTGGTGCCGGGAAGGATGGGCTCTGTCGCAGCCAGAGCCTCGTCAGGAGCAGAACGGGGCCCTGGGTGGCCGACCAGAGGGGAGAGAGGTGGGTCCAGCAGGATGAGGAGGGGTGTGGACAGAGGCCGCTCCTCACAGGACAGGGAGGAGGGGACCCGAGGCAAGTGCAGAGGCAGCTGGCCACTTCAGCACCCCTCACCCACTGGTGGCCGCATGGGCAGAAGCCCTGGCGGACAAGGGGCTCTGAGGTGCCCGAGGGCATTTCCTAGGCCCAAGCTCCTGGCTGACCCACTCCAAGCTGTCCCTGGTCTCTAACCGCTAGATGTCCTCATGACAATAAAAAATGTTTCCTGATGATGTTTAATGTCCCCTGAGGGGACAAAATTGCCCCGAGTTGAGAACAGCTTAACTAACTCCTAAGTAGAGCCTGGGGAGGGAGAGGGACTGGGCAGGGATGGGGAAGAGGCCGAGTCAGAGGGTCAGAGAAGCCCTGCAGGCCTGACCTGCTGCATATCCACCCAGTGCCCCTAAAGGACTGTGCGCCACAAGCAGAGGCTCCTGCCACCAAGAGGCGCGGCCTTCCTGGGGCCTGGAACGGGCCTTCTATTCAGAGGAGGCTCCCGCGAGGACCGTGGGGCCACCCCCTCTCAGGTGCAGTGTCCTGGGCAGCCCAGAGGATGCCCAGGTCCATCCCCCTGCTGGGCAGCACCTGGCTGAGGAATGGAAGAAGGACCTGTCACCTATGGTGGCCACCTCTGCAAGGTGGGCCCAGCGTGGGGGCACAGATGAGCTTCCAGGGGGACTGACACCTTCTGGGCTGGAGTTGGCTACAGGAGGCCCAGTGCCTGGGGCATCAGAGAGCAGGGTTCGAGGGCCGTGCAGGGGACATCACCCTCTCCATGTGGCCCCGTGCACCCGGCTGCACGGTGCTCCTTCCATCCCAGCCCTCTGCTGTGAGGACTGGGTGAAGTCATGGTCCACTCCTCAGGCATCCCCCCCGTGCTGCGCAGGCCCTGCCCCGGGCTCTGGGCACAGTGGTGAGCCCCAGCAGCTGGGAGCCTGCCTCCCTGGGAGAGGTGTGGCGTGGCTGCACCTCTGCTCAACCAACTCACTCCACATCTCGTCCGTTACCCCCAGGAGGTGGGACTCCCCCTGGCTATGTCTGGGGGAGTCCGTGAGCACCCTCCGTGGGGCAGTGCAACGTCACCCCCCCCACTGGATTCCCAGTGGGCCAAGTCCAGGGCCCCCTCCTATCCTGAGGCAGTGCTTGGGATGGAGCAGACTCTCCTCCAAGGGCTTCAAGGACATTGCCAGCCTTTGTCCTCATCCGTGCCCCAGCTGGGGACTGTTAGCATAGTCCTCCCCGCGCAGCATCTGAGTCGGGGCGGAGGCTCCCACACATGACGTGGCATCTGCACTGGCCACATCCTTCCCATACCCTCAGGAACCTCAGGACCAACCCTGCTGCCACAGCCTAAGGCCAGGTAGATGGTGTTGTCTAGGGAATAACATGAAAGTCTGCACCTGGGCGGCACAGGTAGGCTCTTTTCTTGTAGGTGGTTTTGATCCACGGGTTGCCTCTGGAGGGCCAGCTGTTTGGCCAGGTACTGGTGAGGGACTGAGGCCAGAGCAGTTGCTTCACTTGGCCAAGGTTGCCCAGCTAGGAAGGGGTTCGGTCAAGATGGGCACCCCAGCAGGCAGGCCTGGAGTTACACCCAGGCACCTCCCAAGCTGCCCTAGAGGGCCCAGGCTGTCCCCAGCTGCTGGTGATGTGGCAGGGCCCTTCCTGGTCAAGGGAGTGTGGGTCACCCCTCTCCTGCTGGGGGCTGACAAGGACGCCCATGGCAGAGGCTGGGGAAGGAGCGGGAGCGTCAGGACGAGTCCTGCAGCGATGGAGCGCCCCCTGTGTGTGGCTCCAGGTGACAGGAAGGCTTGGGGGAGGGTGACCGGACGCCACAGAAGCTGCTCCCAGAAGGCTCAGGCCAGGCCCCGAGGGGCAGGGGCACCACGAGGCCGTGACCCTCTAGAGCAGGGAAACCCAGGCAGGGAGCACCAACCTGGAGCACCTCCTGGCCGCCGTCCCAGGCCCTCGCTGGCTCTGCCTCACCGTGACCCCAGGGAGGCGAGTCCTGCTCGGCACTGAGGGTCGGCAGCAGGAGCCCGTGACCTTGGCCCCACAGACCCCTCTGCTGCCTACAGGGAACTGGGGCAGGGCAGCAGCCCAGGTGGCCGCCCCAGAAGGGAACGGATGGGCAGGAGACACCCTCTGCACGGGCACACCCAGGGCAAAGCCAGGATCAGGGGCCAGCGTTTCCTGTCCACTCGACTCCCAAGGCTCCGGGGGCCGTCCAGACCCCAGCACCTGGGCCACAGCTCAGCTTCCAAGTGGGCAGCCCTGTTATCCAGGGAGGGCTCCCTCTCCCTCCCGTGGCCTAGAGTGACCCATAGTGACCAGTGCCCACCCCGGACCATTCCTCTCCCTGTCCCTGGGTCTCCGGAGCCTGCCCTCCATCCCCCACAGGCCTGGCCCTGCTCACAGCCTCTTCCTGGCATCACCATCTCCTGGGCCAGCCCCAGGCACTGCAGCCAGCTGAGCCACCATCCATTTGCCATGGGAGTGGGCGCAGATGACAGAGGGACCCCTCCCACTCCCACCAGGCCAGGCCTCAAACAATTGAACCCAGTAAGTAATGGCCCCGCTCTTCCTCCCGAGGGAGTCTGGCCTCATGAAGCCCCCGCCATGTCTGGAGAGGGTGCCCACCTATGGGAATAAGGCCTGCGTGGGCCCCCCACTGCCTCCCGGATGAGGCAGGGCGCAGGTCCCAGCCGGAATCTGCAGCACCCCACCTCCCGGAGCCTTGCCCTCCCTAGATGGGACCCAAGAGCTTGGGGCCTGGTCCAGCCCGGCTCCGCCGCCTGCTTCCCATGGGATGCCGCTCAGCATCTCTGAGCCTCGTCCCACGCACAGGGCGGCTGGGCTCGTCCATCACAGAACGACTCCCTTGGTGCCCAGCTGCAGTGCCAGGGCCAAGTCCCCTCAGAACAGGGCCTGGCCTGGCCAGTGGGCTCGAGCCCCTCCTTGGCCAGGTTCTTCGGGGATCCAGGAGCCCACAAGGAGACACGAGGGCCTCTAGGGAGCTCTGATACGGGGTAAGCAGGCAGAGGAGCCGGACCCTTCTCCTGCAGCGAGCCCTGCTCTGGCCCTTCCACAGCAGCCTGAGCAGATCTGCTGGTCAGGGGGCCAGTAACCTTATGACTGGGAGACAGAGGAAGGACATGGGTGACCTGGGCATGAGACAGGACCTCAACCCCAGGGAGGAGGCAGCATCTGAGGGGAGCCCCAACCCACTCCAGGACCCCAGGGAAGCCCAGGACTGATGGGCACAGTGACCACGTGGCTGGACTTTGGGTGGTAGGAGGGAGCCATGGGCATGAGCTGGGTGGAGGCTGAACAGAGGACAAGAGAAGCCCCTGGGACTCGGGGTCGGGTGGACCCCGTGTCCCCCACCCAGAGCCTGCAGTGTGAGAGGCCCGGGGTTGCAGTGGGGCCATGAGGTGGGCAGGGCCCAGTGTGCTCCCCAGCCTCTGAGTGGAGGAGGGGCTGCAGGGAGGGGCGCCTGGGGGCGGGGAGAACTGTTAGGGTGGGCAGCGCCAGCTCCAAACCCAGCCCCAGCCAGAACGGTGTGTCCCAGCTGCCAAGACTGGCTGGCCATGCCTCCCTCCAGGCCCTGTGACAATGGGGCCTGGTGGGCGGGACCAGGGCAGGCCAGCTGCCTCCCTCTCCTGCAGAACCCCAAGGGTCTCTGGGAAGGTGCTGTGCACCCCGAGGATGGGGACAGAGTAGGAGCCCCGACCCCAATCAGCCCACCCAGACGATGGCCCTGCTGCAGACACCGCCCTTCCCTGCCAAGCCGAGGGCTCCATGGCGGACGTTCTGATGCAGGGACAGGCCAGGACCGGTGCTCAGGGAGGGGCTGCCCAGCAGGGGAACAAGAAGGAAGACCAGGAGGAGGGGCCCCACAGCCCCTGAGTTCTCATCTCTCTGTCCAGATGACAAGGGTCTCTGGAGGTCACTGTCTGTGGAGAGTGACTCCTCTAACATGAGGATCCTGTGGCCCAGGACAGGGGCCCCAGAACTGAGGCCAAAAGCCAGTGTCACAGGCTGGGCAGAGGCTAGTGACCGCTGCTCCATCTGCCCCATAGCAGCCAGAGGTTGGAGCCAGCTCCAGGGGCCTGCCACCTAGAGTCCAGCCAGCGTGACCTAGCACTGGCCACACCGGCTCCCAGAGCAGGGCTCACCCCAGCTCAGGTGGGAACAGGGCCAGCGAGGGCCTGCCCCTCCACTGCTGTGTCCCTCTTCTCCTTGAGCTCCCGAAGGCCACAGCCTGTGCGTGGCCCTGCCTCCCCCTCAGGAGGAGCTGGTCCGGTGCACCGGGGCTCAAGAGCCGTCGCTGGCTCTCCAGTGCCTCGGGGTGAGCACACCGCCCACCGTGTGCCCACGCAGCTCTCTGCAGACTTTAACGTGTTGCACATTTGGGGCCATCTCTGTGTCCACGGCTGCTGGTTGAGAAGCCTCTCAGTGGCTGTCTGCAGTTGTGGCCAACTCCTCTGTGTTCTGCAGGGGCCAGAGCCAAAGTCCCCAGTTACGTCCAGACTTGAGGGCGGCCTCAGCGCCGGCCGGGAGTGCAGCTGGGATCCTCGCACTGGCTCCTCCAGGGAGGAAGCGCACGTCAGCGAACGCTCCAAAGCGTCTCAGTCATTTCTCTCTTTACTTGTTTTTAAAAGTGGAAATGGAAGGGAAAGAAAGAAACAAGAAGTCCTTTCCCGGTTGCTTCCCCAGGAGGGGACACAGGATCGTACCCGCCCTCCGCCCTCCAGCTTGCTGCCGTGGGGGGGCCAGGGGCCGAGGTGCTGCCTGCCACCTCTCCCCTGGGGGTCTCAGCCCAGGCCTGAGTCAGGGCTGGGGTCAGCAGTGGGGTGCCCACCTCAGCTGGTGTGGGACTCTGCAGGAGGGGCAGGGACAGGGCTGTGTGACAGTGGGTGGAACAGGGGTGGCCCCAAGGCTGGTGACAGAGCAGGTGGTGTGAAGGAGCTGGACTGGTCAGCGGATGGAAGAGCCTTTGCCCTCAGCTCTGGCCTCTGGAGCCTCACCCAGGATGGCCTGAGGGACTAACCAAGGTCACATGGAGTGTCTGGGCCCACACCTCCTGGGCAACACATCAGGGTGGGCAGGAGGCTGAAGCCGGGCTCCTCCCCTGGCCCCTGCCATGAAGATCCTGTGGCCCAGGCAGGGGCCCCAGACCTGAAGCAAGAAGCCAGTGCAGTGGGCTGGGCAGAGGCCAGAGCAGAACCAGAGCTGAGCCTGCACCTCTGCCACCAGCTGCCTCCAAACGCTGTCCCCACCTCTCCCGCCAGCCAAGCGCCCCAGACCCGCGTCTGCTCGGCCTGCACAGCCACCCCGCCTCCTGCCCACGTGTGGCTTCAATAATCTGAAATCATTTGAAAAACGGACAGTATTTTAGCTCAGCTCCGCCACCAGTACAGAGTCATCTGTGTGCGGCAATGACAATGAATCTGCTGAATGCTGAGTGTCACATCCTTCCTCCAGAGCCAGCTGGTGCCATTACCACGCATAGCAATGTCCCAGCAGGTCCCCAGGCTCCTGGACAAGCCAAGGGCCAGTCTGCCAGCTTGTTCGGGAAGTTTCCACGGAGAGGACCAGCCAGGGCTGAGGGGACGAGGACGGTGGCAGAGCCCCACGGAGCCCACACCTGGTGAGCTCTGGCACTGTGAGCCAGGACCCCTCCGCAGCAGCCACACTGTGCCTCTGCCCATTCCACAGGGCTCAGCTGAGGCTCGGGAGGTGAAGGGCGGCCAAGGCTTGCAGCCCCCACAGTGGAGCCCACACCACCCCCGTCAGCCCTGAGCCGCGGCCCTCGGGGGTCTCCTTTCCACCCTCAGGGCTTCCCCAAACCTCTGCACCCGCACGGGCAAGGCCGCCTCCACAGGCAGCCTCCACTGGTCCTTGCTGTCGGTCCCTGTCTCCCCTCTGCCCAGGCTGCTGGGCGCTCCCTGGGGTCCTCTTCCTGGGGACTCTGAGCACTGTCCTGCGGGGTGGGCATGGCCTGGTGTCTAGGCGTCATCACTGAGGGGGTCCACAGAATCCCACAGAGAGAATAGCAGGGGTCCCCAGGGCCCCATGTCTCTCTGTCCAGGGCCCAGCTCCTCTGCTCTGGGCAAGAAGGACCCCTGGCCCAGTGCCCTCAGGGGGAGGCCCTGGCTGGCCCCAACCCAAGTGTGGTGGCCCTCAGGTCTGTGCCCTGCCCCTCCCGGGGGCCGGGGGCTGGGTCCAGCCTCACGCCCACTCAGGCAGCGGCAGCCTGACTTGGCTCCACACGTGTTGCCCCTGTTGGCACCGTGGGCCCGCGCACGGCTCCTGGAGTGCAATTCAAGTGTGGAGGCAGTAATGGCAAGGCTCCTCTGCCAGGTGACCTCCACCCAGGGCCACGGATTCGGAGAAGATGGCTGCTCTGGTGGGGAACGTCTGTGGGGAGGAGCTCGGAGCTGGCCGTGGCCGCGTGGGCGAGGAGACTCGGCAGCCAGGCCACAGGGACCCAAGTGAACACTCCGAGGGTCCAGAGGAAACGAGGGCATTCGTGCACCAGAGAGGAAAGCCGCGGGGCACAGAGTTGCTTCCTGTGAGCACAAGGAGGCCAAAGGCAGCTGTGGGTGGCCGCTGCTGGATGGGAGCCGACCAGCAATTCAGCCCCATTCATGCCACCACCGTTTAGTGGCACCGACTGCCCATGGGTCACTGTTCTCCACACAAACGGTTCGACAGGAAAGGAAATGCAGGCGGGATCTTCTGCTTGTACCGAGCTGGCCTCCTCCTGCCGGGGACAGGAGAGGGCTTGTGAGTAGGTCACGCAGCGGCAGCGTGACAATCAGCCTATAAAGGGAGGGAGAGAGACTGGGGAGCAGGGAGTGCTCCTGGAGGAGGTGACAGCCAGAGTCCAGGGAGGGAGACAGATGTGGCCGGGCTTTCTTGCCCTAAACCTCAGGCTCCCTGGCCGACACTTCCCCTGGGGGTGTGCTCAGCCCTGCTGGAGGTCTCTGACCTGACACTGCCCAGGTCACCTCATGGACACAGCTGTACCTTGGCATCTCAGGGCAGAGCCTGGGCTTGTGTATGGGGGGCGTCTGCCCCCAGAAGGAGCCCAGGATGAGGCATGGAGGTGACTTCAAAGTCATTCCAACCTGGTGGCCAGGGAGGGACCCTGTAGACCCTGGAGTTGAAGGAGGCCAGAGGTCCACAGAGGCAGGGAGGGGGTGGGAGCTTGGGGGGTGTGGATCTGGGGCAGAGCTGGAGGGTGCCACAGCGTGCGGGGAAGAGGAGCGGGCCTGGTGGTCTCACAGAGGATGCCCCTGACGGAGGAGGCCTCAGGGACCTGGGGGTTGGCCTCGCCTGCAGGTGCCACCAAAGCCAGGGAGGTGCGGGCAGGCATGGCTGCCCCCTGCCCCCTGGACAGTTAGTTCCTTGTGGACTGCTGGGCTGACACCTGCCTCCCCAGGGACATGACCTCCTCGTGTGTCTCCAGCCTCTGTGGCATGGCTGGCTCTGGGCTCTAGTGCAGGTGTGGCTCTTCCCGTGTGCTGGGCCAGGACTCCCTTGTCCAGCCGAGCGTGGCTGGAGGTGCCCAGGAGAGGGGTGGGGGTGAGAGGAGGCAGGACTTCACAGATCCCACCTTTGCTGGCCCCTTCCCACCCCTCCCGACCCCAGCCCGCCCAGCATGCCCTGCCTCTGAGGGACAGAGACTCTGAGCAGGGGTCTGGAACAGGGATAGCGGCTCAGAGAGGGGGGCTCTCCCTTGAGGACCCCACCAGCCACCAGCAGAAGGCCTGGCCACCCTGTCCCTCCTGAGGCCGAGGTTCCTGGGCCTCTGCTGATTCTTCTGGAGAGTGGGCAACATCCCCCTCAGGGGTGCAGAGACAGGCCTGCGCACACTGCTCCCGCCACTGCCTCTGCCGCCCCCCAACCAGGGGAGAGCGCCAGGCTCAGCATGAAGACACCCGCCTGGAGACGAGGGCGTGGGGGTGTGGCCCGGCCTGGGGAGGTGCCTGGCTCCAGCTGGGAGGCTTGTGGTCTTGTGGGCTGCAGCACCAGGGCCCACCTGCCCCGGCTCCTGGCTCACCTGCCTCTGTGGGCCCTGCAGGCAGGAATCCAGCGGCCGCCACGGCCCACTGGCTCTCCAACGGGCCTCGCCCAGGCCACTCACCCCCGTTCCCACCTTGCAGGCAGCGTGGAGCAGTCAGCCCGTCACCCAGCTATTGACACAGCAGCCTCATTACCTGACTCAGCAGAGCCCGAGGCCCAGCTGAGCCCCCACTCCCCACCCGTCCTGCTGAGGAGCTGCACACGGCTGTCCCTGGGGGCAGCACCCTGCGTCTGCCACGCCATCCCAGGCTTGTTCCCCACCAGCTCCTTTACCTCCAGGCCTGCCTTGCCCCTTCCACTGCCTTGTGGGGCTCTTCAAACAGATTAGCACCCACTGAGGGACACTAAGGGACAGCGCCAGGCCCGTCATGGATTTCTCTGAGCCTGGGTCAAATCTGTGCAGTGGGCGCAGCCTGAGGGGAAGGCACTTGCCTTTCAGGACCTGGCGCGGGCTCTCTGCGGCTGGGGCAGGGGCAGGGGCAGGCAGCTGCCCAGCACCCGAGGCGTCAGTTGGGGTCTCAGAACGTGGAGCTTCTCACGGAGCTGGGGATTTCTCGTCCGGGTTAGGAGCACAGTAGTTGTCCTCTGTCCTGCCATCACAGCCCGGAGGCACAAGAATGTCATCCTGCACCATCTGGCCCCTAGGGACCCAGATGGGCCTCTGTAAAACTTGACTTTCCCTGACCTGAATCTCAGATCTCCTCAGCTCTGACAGTGTCCCATAAATAACTGCATGGCACGTGAGTGACGGCAAACCCCAGAGCAGCCTTAATTTTGCAGGGTGATAAATTAAGCCAATGGCTGCCTCCAGTGCACGATCAGAATCTTTTTATGGCACCCGTGTTGCCTTACAGCCAGACGGCTGCACGCTCGGCATTCTTGCCAGAGTCCTTTGTGGGCAGGCAGCTCGTCCAGGCCTGGCCCCTGGGTGGCGAGTGTGGCGAAGCCTCTGCTGGACACCCTTGGAAACCACAGACCTGGGCGGCCAGGTCCAGGGCAGAACAGGGTGGTGCTGCGGGCGGGCTCCCTGAGGGTGTGCCAGGTGACGGACAGGCTCCCAACGTCTCAGCGGCGTCCTTGTTTGTATCTTTATTCTGTTTTGTCGTTGTGCTGCATGTGTTTTGTTTTTTCTCCCTCCTGGTCTTCGAGTGAGTTAAACTGTTTTGGGGATTTTTTCCTGCTCCTGGTTTCTCCTTCTCCACGGACCTGGATGTTACAAGTCCCCTTCATTCTCATAGTGGTTGCCTTGACTTGAATGAATTTTGTCCCAGAATTCACTGGTTGAAACCTATGCCCCAACGTGACGGTCTCAGGAGGGGGGACTTTGGGTCTCGCCCCTCCTCCACGTGAGGCTGCAGCTCCATCCAGGGAGAGCTGGCCCTTTCCAGACCGTGACCTGCTGGACTTCGGCTGGGGCTCTGGCCTCCAGAACAACAAGCCATACGTTCCTGCTGTGTGTGAATGCCGAGGCTCTCGGGACGGTGGCCTGCCCTGGTTCCCCGGAGAGCGCCTATTCCCAAGGCCTAATTGAACAAGGAGCAGAGCATAGAGGACGACACCAGGGCGTCCACAGGTGTGGCCACTGCTGAAGTAGAGGGGAAACCAACGCCCAGTTCAAAGGGACACCTGCAGGAGCCAGAATCCCAGTCTCCGGTCCTGCCACATTTCACGTCAGCCCAAGTCAGCTAAAAAGTGCAAATTCACAGTAGCCACCCAAAATACTAAACACCTAGGAATCAAACCAACAAGGGATTCAGAGCATGTGTCGAGAAAAAGCATGAAAACTTTATTTAAAGGCATTAAAGAAGAAATGTACTCAAGGAAAAGAAGGACGATGTATTTCATAAAGAAAGCACTGTGTATTTCATGCTATGTCAGTTTTCCCAAAATGTTTCTGAAGATTTAACGCACACAACAAGAATCCCCAGAACTATTTTCATGAAACTTACTAAACTGATTTTTAAATGTACAAGACCTGCCTCCCGCACGTCAGCACTTAGGATAAAGCCAGAGTCCTTCAACTGCCCGCTACCACACACAGAGACCAACTGGACACACAGAGGGAGACATCTTAATGCAAACCCAGTGTGATTTATGGCAGGGTAACAGGCGGACGACGGCGTGAGGACGTGGGTTCTGTGGGATAAGATGCCGGGACACTGGCTGCTCGTCTGTAAGAAACGGTGAGAAGGATACTCACCCACGCCAGGCCCGAGAGCGCCAGCTGATGAAACGTGAAAGCCATGACCAGACAATCCACGAACAGGAAACCGCTTCTCAAAGAAGACAGACCACAACGGAAAAGTTGCACCCAGGGGAATGTCATGAAAATCAAGAAATTCAATTTAGCAAAAGAAACCACCTTAAAAGTGCAAAGAGGAGCCCAGGCTGAGGGGCGGGCTGCCACCCGGCGTCACAGGGCAACGAGGAAACACTGACAGGACTCGGAGTCAGTGGGAGGCTGGAGGTCCCCACAGAGGGGGGCTGAGACCCGGCCGGGCATTCCCAAAGAGGGGCGCTGGTCACAGGCAGGCGGAGGAACCCAGCCTTCCATGGAGACAGACGTGCCTTCAAAACCCTCTGGTTCTGACGAGCTACCCATCCACACTGCCGCGCCAGGGCGAGGACGTAATGGCACCAGCCCTCGGGAGGAGAGGAGGAAGAGGGGTGGTGAGGACAGAACAAGGCGTAGTGCAAAGGGCACACACCAGAGTGCCACCCACCTCGGAAGCTGAAAGGCAGATAGACACGTGGGAGCCCCGAGCCGGCGGGGCCAGGACCTGCCCAGGCATGTACTGTGGTGCCTGAAGGTGGGCAGAGGAGGTGACGGGTGGCAGAGGCAGGTGGGCAACCAGAGGAACACGGCCGGGCCCCGGTGCTACTGTAAACCCCTGGAGCCCCTGAAACAAAGTGCCCCACGAGCCCCGGAGAAGCGAGATCCTCCTGCAGGCGCTGCTGGTGGGAACGGAAAACAGTCCCGCCACCCAGAAAAGGCCCGCAATACCTCCAAACGTCACACACACCTGCTCCACGAGACCAGTCACCCACCCTTGCTATCCACCGCCCAGTGAGAACCCACAGACCTGCTGAACATGGTGGTCCACGGGAGCTCTACCTGCAGTGGCCCAAACTGGGTCACACACCCGTCCTCCAACAGGTGCACGGCTAGTGTGAGTGCCCAGGGTAACCGATGGCTCTCCAGGGTGCCTATGGGGGCAGAGGAGCCAACCCCAAAGGTCACATGCTCAATGACCTCAGTGGTACAGCATCCTCAAAACAGCAAAGTCACAGAGACTGACGACAGATTAGCAGCTGCCACTAGTTTGAGAGGTGGGCTGGGTGGCGGAGGAGGGGCTGGGCTGAATGGTGTGGAGATGGGCCAATCTGTGTCTGGCCACAGCGCAGCAGTGGCCACAGACCAGGACCCAGGACAGCCCCAGCTTAAGAGCAGGCTGACCCAGGACAGCCCCAGCTTAAGAGCAGCCACATAAACACAAGAAAAAAATGAGCCACCTTCAAAATCCTGCAGAAGACTGGTTTCCAGCTGGCGTCTCCACACGATGCTGTCCCCAAACCAACTCCTGCAGGCTGAGCACTCCTGACCGCAGGCCACACACTCCAAAGTCTGAAACCGTTGAATGTGGACACGGCACTCAAGAAGTTTTATATTTTGAGGAATTAATTTCGGATTCAGTGAAGTCTATGCAAATATTGTGTTCCCCAAATCGGAAAGACTCTGAAATGGGAAGCTCTTCCTTCCTGCCCCCCAGGATAGAGGCTCCGCTCGTGTCCAACAGCGGGGAGGGTGGAGGGCAAGCGCCTCGGACGTGCACGTTCAGAACCTGTACCTCCCTCGGGCTTTCCTAACTAACACAGGTGGGGACATTGTGCAGGAAGAAGGACGCGGGTGAGGACGTCCAGGGCTCCAGGGTGATGAAGGAGGGGCCCCCAGCTGGAGCCGGCTTCTGGGGGCCAGAGCATGGAAGGCTGCCATCCCCAGGGCTGCTGCGGGTGGACCCTCTTTTTATCCTCCATTAGGCTCAGACGGCTCTTGATGAGCAGGGAGTCAGACAAGGAGGAGGCCAGCGGGACGATACCCAGGACTCAGGTGAAGAGCGCAGCCCCCTCAGGAGGGAAGGAGCCCGGAGGAGGGTCTCCAGGAAGCCAAGGGTGAAAGTGCACACTGAGGGCACAGGAAGGCCCACAGTAGGTCAGAACACATCCATCCGGAGGCGTTCGGTGGACCAGGAAACCCCAACGTAGAAAAGGGATCCCGCGCAGAGCGTGTGCTGGTCGCACCCGAGTTGTGGGGGCTGTGATGCGGAGACGCGGAGAAGATGCTTTGACCAGAAATCAAAACAGCACTGAGAAACAAGAAGGGGACGCGGGGGCCCAGAGGGCAGGAAGAATAAAGTGTCACCCACTCTCAGGGACAGTTTAACACGTCGTGATCGATGACGGAGACAGTAGCAGGAGGTACATGGACGTGTAAATGCCAGAAATAAAACATGTTAAAAGCCACAGGTGATCGGCTGCAGGAGAGACTGGAGCCGTCAGAGACGGAAGACGACTGAATTCTGTATTTCTACCAGCCTTTTAGTGCCTATGAACTTTGTTTTTGAACTATATTCTCTTCAATGACACGCAATTTATTGGACTTCATCAGGTTGAAATTGTATCTGTCAATTCAAAATCAGTAGGAAAAAATCTTTTCATTGTGATCAAACTTGCACAAATTAAAAGCAGGTCAGTTCCAGGAACGGGAGGGTTGGGGGCAATGGGGATCAGCCACAGCAGGGAGTTACGACTACTTCGGAAAGCAGCTTGTCAGGCCTGGCACAGGTGACGTGCCCACCCAGCCAACAAGCCCCGTCCACAGCCTCTTCTCGTCCAGGGGGATGACAGTGTCCACACGAGGCCCGGGGCCCAGGCTGGAGTTCCACTCTCACCACTCACCTGGAGGGACAGGCCCAGGTGTCCACCTCAGGGTGCACCAGGGCATCCACAGACACTGCCAGGCCACCACAGGCCCCCTCACTTGAGGCAGCACAGGACACTGTGGACACAGAAGACCCCCTTGGCATGGAGTCTGACACAGCTCAGGCACCTGAGCCAAACTCAAGGTGGTGTGGCTGAGGGCCTCCGGGACCTAGGGCCGCAGACATGACCAGCACGGAGTGGCCTTGGGCCGTGGAGGATGCAGGTGGGTACAGTGCACACTGCGCTGGCTGGTGTCTTTACCACGGATTCCGTGTGAGTATTTCGAAGCACTTTTTTTACACACTCATACATGACGTTGCATAAAACGTTAGCAAACTTAAACTTGGTGACTAGCGAGAAGATGAGCAAAATAAAGCAGCTGCTGGTCCTCTCCTCGCTCTCCAACAGGATCTGGGGACACCTTGACTCCTGCCACCAACCCCCGGGCACATGTGATGGCTTCCAGCATTTTATTTCCTGGTGTCCTTCTTACTGACCACCCGCGTTTGAACGTCATGATCACTGCTTCCCAGCCCTACGGTGACAATTTGCCCACAGTTTAGCTCTCCTTGGCTCGATTTCTCTCTTTTGCTTCCAAATTCCTCCTGGATCCTCTTCCTTCTTCCTCAAGTCGGGTCTATTGTTGACAGATTCTTTCCACACTTAGCTGAAAATAGCCTGGTTCATTCCAGGTTTTAAAAATGTTTGCCTTAGGTGTGCAATTCCAGGCTGCGCGTACCTCGGGTAACGGATGACATGTGAGGTGTCCCCAAAATCTCATGTGAGGTGACGCAAGAAAGTTTAGAGGGGAAACGGTGGTGTTGGGAGAGCCTTCACCTACCCAGGGCTAATCCACTGTTGGGGAGGCAGCCGTAAAGGGTGGCTGGAGGAGGTGGGTCCCTGGGATGTGACTTGGGGCGTATATTTTGTCCCTGGTGAGGAGGAGGACTTCATTGGAAATTGGACTGGAGGACATTCATGCTATGTTCTGGCTAAAGGGCTGTCTACATTCCCCCATGTCCTGAGACTTTCTGTGAAGCTGATTTAAATGTGATGGACAAACCAATCTGGTGAAGGACATTTCGAGGCAGAACAGCATTCAGGAGGTGACATGGATATTGCTGGTGGTTTTAACCAAGTTTACTGTGATAATCAGGAGCAGAAAGCAGAGAAGAATGATTTGAAAAACTTGCAATTTGGCCAGAAAATTCCAAGTAAAACTTGGGGTAAGGAAATTGTGATAGTTAAAGAGATTTCAGTCACTAAAGAGATGCAGCTAAGACTTCACCCAGAAACAATAGGAAAGATGGCATCTCAGGAATTGGTAAGACCAGCTCCATCTCCGGCTCAAGGTTCTTTTTTGTGAAGAGGCTAGTGGGCATCCTGCTTGCACAGGGGGGGCTGGGTACTTCAGCTAAGCTCAGCTGCCCAGGCACTCAGAGGCTGGTGCAGCCCGGTCTCGAGGTGTCTGGCCACTGTCCGAGATGTTGTCCGACCTTGGCTTCAACCTTGTGGCGCTGGAGTTAGTGGTTCCTGGACATTTCCACTGAGATTTCAAAGGAAAACCTGGGAGACAAGACAAAGTGTCACAGGGTCAGTTCCCTGCAGGCCGCCCCTCAATGGGTGATTTGTGAAGATGTGAGCAGTAAACTGCAGTGGAACCCCAAGATTAAGAGAGGCTGGTGTAATAGAATGTCTGCCAAGGGAAGCGACAGGTGGAGCAGAGGCAGACAGCGGCCACGTGGGCTGCAGCCAGGGGCGAGCTACACAGCCCTTGGGTGAGAACATCCGAACACCTCGTGCCCCGATGCTGGGCGCGGAGCTGCAGGACGGCGCGCCCAGCAGGGTTGCAGTCTTGCTTTAGTCCCATGCCTTCTTTCTGTGCCCCTGTTCTCCCTTGGGAAACAGGAACGCTTACTCTGAGCCTTTTATATTGGACACGTGCAACTTGCTTTTGATTTTTACAGGGGCTCACGCTGAGAGTTTGTCTTGAGTCTCAGAGGAGACTGTGACTTGGACTTTGGCAGTGATGTGACTGTTAAGACCACAGAGGCTCTTGAAAATGGACTAAATGTATTTTTAAAGAGTTTTTTTCCTTTTTCTTTATGGAGTTTAACCTTTATTTTATTTGTTTTTATGTGGTCCTCAGGATCAAACCCAGGGCTTCACCCATGCTGGGCAAGCACCTTCCCACCGAGCGCCAGCTCCAGCCCATGACTGAATGCAGTTTGCACGACGAGGTGAGCAAGAGCTTGGGGGGCCAGGGCAGGACGTTACGGCTTAGGTAGGAGTTGTTCCCCTAAAGCTCACTGGAGACGACTAAGAAGCCTTAGAGGTGAAATGATTGGGTTATGAGAGCCTCCACCTGATCAGTGTGTTAATTAATCCCCTAACGGCATCAACTGGGTGGTAACCGTAGGCAGGGAGGGTGTGGCTGGAGGAGGTGGGTCGCTGGGGCTGCCTTTGGGGTCTCTACTTGGTTCCTGGTGAGTCCGTGCGCGCTCTCTCTCTTCTCTCTCTCCTCTCTCTCTCTCTCTCTCTCTCTCTCTCTCTCTCTCTCTCTCTCTCTCTCTCTCTCTCTCTCTCTCTCTCTCTCTCTCTCTCTCTCCCCTTCTGACACATCCTGAGCTGATCTCCTCCTCGGCGCCCCCCACCACCATGCTCAGCCTCACCTTGGGCGCAGAGCGGTGCAGTCAGCTGAGCAGGACGGAGCTCGGAAACCACACCAAAACAAACGTCTCCTCCTCTAATTGTTCTTGTCAGGTCTTTTGATCACAGTGATGAGAAAACCTGACTAAAGCATGTTGCTAACCCCCCAGGTATGTGCTCCCCTTCTGAGTAACAGAAACCACAATTCCCAGCCAGGCGGGAGGTCACCAGTCACCAAGCTCGCATTTCCCAGCCCTATAGGCAGTGGCATCTAGTCGTGTGGCTAAGTTTTGGAAATGGGGACTAAGTGTTGGCAATGGAATGCAGGAAGAATTGTTGTGCACAACTTATAGGAAGTATTCTAATGGGCAGTAGGGTGTATCCTTCCTTATCTCTTTTCCTCCTTGGTTTTTGGAATGTACAGTGATGGTTGGGGCACCAGCAGCCATCTTGGACCATGCTGTGGCCTCAGGAATTAGAGCCACATATGGAGGAGCAGTAGATAGGAGGATCCAGGGTACCTGACACTGCTGTACCACACCCCCTCCTGACTTTGCATGGAGGTTACCCTGAACACTTGGTTACATGAGGACTTTGTTATTTCCAGCAGAGCCCTTCTGACTTGGTACAGGAATAGGAGGCAGCATAAAATCCTTTAAGCTCAGAGAGCAGAGCCATAGGAAGAGGCCAAGGTGCGCCCCATGGACAGTCTACACTCTGTTATTTAATCTGCAGTGACTCACGGGTTCCCCACGGATGGGAAGGGCAGCGAGCCCAGGAGGGCCATGCCGTGCCTGCTTCACACTGCACACAGTGTGCTCGGCTCCGTGGACAGGGCTCCCTATTCCTGCCAAGGGGCCCCTTCCTTCCATGTTCTCACAGTCCCAGGTCAGTGCAAGGCTGTGGATGGGCAGCACGAGGCCATCAATGGGCGCTTGGCAGTCATGGGAGACAGTGTCCCCTCTGTGGCTCTGGTGTCTGGGAATGGAGGCCACCCAAGATCCAGAGCTCGGCTAGTTTCTGCTCTCAGGTCCACCCATGCTAAAAGGCCAGTGACCCCTGACCAAGTGCTCCCCTATTCAGGCCCAGCTCCCTCCACCTGTGTCCTGAGCAGTGGACGAGGCCCAGAGCAGGGGACCATCTCTTGTGAGTAGCAGAGGGGACACCTGGGGGCAGGCTGAGAGGAGAGGAGCTGGGAGTAGACTCCCTGGGGGACTGCTGCCTGGCTGTCCTGCGGACCTGGCCTTCCTGAGGGCCACAGGGAGGGGCACAGGCACTCCCCTTCCCCAGGACTTTCCTGTGCCCCTGGGCTCTGGCTGGGGCTGGGCTCTGTGCCCAGATGGGAGAAAGAGAGGATGAGATGGTGTGGGTGCCCGGCTGTGTGCAGTGCCCGGGGAGCCTAGGAGCCCAGGGACACCACTGCCAGCCTGGACTCCTGTGCTGTCCCTGACCCACCCACTGACTGGCAGCCAGGAAACAGCAACAAAGCGTGGGCCTGCAGAGTCCTGCATAAGCCCGTGCCCAGTGGCAGACCACGGTGGTGCCACAGCAGCGCACACAGCCCGACAGGGTGGGCACAGAGGGCTGGGCTGGCCACGGAGGGTAACCTGCAGAGGCAGCGGGGAGACAGGCCGACCTGGTGAGCAGCACACAGCAGAGGTGGGTCTGGGAGCCCTGGGGTGCTGAGGGGCATGGGGACCGCCCACACAGAGGAGGGGCAGAGTGGGCAAGCTGAGGCACCCGGCCTGGAAGGGCCACCTGCATGCCGGGGAGCAGGCGTAGAGGCCTCCAGCGCTGGCCGGGGCCTTGGCCACCTTGTGCTGATCTGCTGGGCAGCTCCTGCGCTGCTGCCGGCTCCCAGAACGCGGGCTCTTTTGTTTCAGGATTTATTTTCCATCAGATTGATACCGAGTCACTTCGTGCGGTGCTCTCCAGCGTCAGCAAAATAAAGATGCAAATAAATCCCCTGACCCGGCTCCTGGGGCCGCCAAATGACACCCCGCCTCCCGCCGTCCTCACCGCCCACGGTGGCTTTGAATTTTAAATTTCATTTTCCCATCACTTTTCAATAAATGCTTTTCCCTGCGACGTCCTGAGTCCTGACCTTATAATGCCCGAGTTAAAAGGCAGCGTCTTGTTTCCAGCTACAGATAATTTACTTTTGAATGGTCCAATTACACGGCAGTCGGGGCTCTGCCCGCCGTGCAGGGACATCGCTGTGGGCCCAGGAGATAATGGTGTCGCGGGCAGCAGTCTGTTTGCTGACCTGGGCCTGTCCTCTGGGCAGCTGCCGGCTGGTAGGAGGAAGCACTAAGGAGGCCCTGACCGCTCGACTGCCCAGGAGCACCCCGGAGGCCCTCTGGTGTGTCCAGGGGCCGTGGGCTCTGCAGGGCATGGCTGGCCCTGGACCCCGTGCAGCTGCCACCCACCTGCTCAGCGGCTGCCTGGGTGCGAACCCAGAAGCCACGCGGGAAGGTGCAGGGAGGTGGGCGACCCCGCGAGCCTCAAGCGGCTGCTAAGGGCACCGGTGTTGCGGGCCCACCTAGGGAAAAGCGAGGGGCGTCGGCCTGCCCTGCGCTGCTAGCCGTGGAACCGTCCACCTCCGCTCCTGTGGCCTCCCCCCGCGTCACAGCAGGTATAGAGGGCGGCGGTCCCACCCTGAAGCATAGCGCTGCTCCTGGCTCGTGCAGGTACCGTACCTGAGGGGCCGTCCTGGGACCCGTGGCCGCATCCTGAGCCAGGGCCGTCCCTCCATTCTCTCTACAGACAAATCCAGGCAACGGGCGGGTCGAGGCGAAGCTTCCCAGCACGTGGGAGGCCTGCAGTCCAGAGTCACTGCCCGGCCGGGTGCTGACTGGTGCAGACTGCACCTCTGCCTCCTGGAAGCCCCAGCAGCAGGCCTAGCGGGGGCCACGGCCCCTCCAGGCAGGCACCCCTCGGTCGGAGGCAGCACCACCCGATCTGTTCCTGTTCCCAGGACCCCAAGCACAGGAGCCTAAGTAGGGACGGGAAGGTGCCAGGGCCCCGGGAGCCACAGCCTGACACACCTCGGCTGCCCTCCCTTCCTGCTGCCCTGCAGCCGCCCACACAAGCCAGTCCTGGCCCTCCAACCCCGACCTGGGTAGCAGGCAGGCGCTGGTCTGGCCCATCAGAGGGTGCCCTCGGAGGGAGCATGACATCTGTGTCTTCAGGTCTCTGGTTCTCCCCAGTCCAAAACCCAAAGAGAGACTCAGTTCCATCCAGGGCTGCTGACCGAGCCGGGTCAGGGTGCGTCTAGGTGCCAGGTACATCTGTGGTGCGGGAAAGATGGGGTGTTCCAGGAGCTGACCTGGTCACCGGCCAGCATGCAGCTGACTTGGAAAGGGGCTAAGCCTGCTGTTCCCAGGGTCACAGAGCACTCCGCTGCCCCGGATGTTTACTGCACTCCCAATGGCTCATGGTCCCTCCCTGGCCTCCCAGGTCCCCAGAGAGGGGACCTCAGTAAACATACAGAGCATCTCCCCTGCTCTTCCTCTGGTGGAAGCTGCCCCAGGTTGTCCCTGCAGGACAGGTCTGGCTCAGTGGACTGAGCACGAATCTGGGGTTCAGTGACAGCAAACAGAGCCCACAGGCTCTGCCCGTCCTACCCTGGCTGGCAGCAGCTGCCCAGTCCAGGTGCTGCATCCATTCTGCCAGGGAAGTGTCAGAGGGGCCCAGCACCTTGGGATCTCCCCTCCTGGGGACCAGCCTGCCCTCTCAGGCCTGGGTCCGAAGGGACGCCTTGTTTCCTCGGGGAGGCAGTCAGACCTCTGCCCATGCCAAGGCCAATGCTCCCAGGCTCACTCGGAGTGGACGGCTGTGCCCCAGGCCACACCCTCACCTCTGAACAGGGAGAGCAGGGCGTCCCCTGGGGCCTATCGGCCACCGGAGCCTGTTTTTGAGTGGGAAAGGTGTTGTGGACGTAGCTCCACTGATGGCTGAGGTCTGGGGTCCGTGTCCCTTCCCGTTGGACCACACAGGTCGTCGGATGACAGGAGCCACCGCTCCAAGGCTCAGCCAGCGTGAGCTGCTACCAGCATCCTGGCTGGGCATGGAACCTGAGCAGGTGGGGCCCACACAGCTGTGCTGCTGCCGGCCACCCTGCCTGGCCACACTCCTGGCATGCTGGACTGAGCAGCTCTGAGCTCACCTGGAGCAGGTGAGCTGCCCAGGGCCCGTGCGGTGGGGACCTGCCCTGTTCACTCTGCAAGTTAGGATGAGCTGATCCCGGACCCCAGATGATGCCAGCCTGGGGGTCACGCAGCCTGGGCAGGTGAGCCTCCCACCTGCACTTGGCTCTGACGTCCATTCCCTGCTGGGGCTGGAGCGAGCTTCCTGAAGCCTGGCCCAGGCCTTCAGGGGACTGCCCTTTGCGACCCAGAGCAGAACCCTGTCCTCAGACCAGCTGGCATGGCGACTTCCCTGAGCCCCCTCCTCACCGCCACCCCCAGCCTTGCCCCAGGCAGAAGGCCACCTGGACTTCTCAAACACGCTGCCCCCTCAGCCTCCGGGCTTTCTACCTGTCACCCCTTTCCCAAGATCTTCATGTGGCTGAGTCTGTCCCCCAACTCCTGGTCCAGGAGCCCCCTGACCGCCAGCCTGAGACAGCACCCCTCCCTCTCAGACACGCCCGCATTTCCACTAGTCACAGCACCTCTGAACGTCACACCCCGCCCACCTTCCCTGAGGCTCTCCAAGTGCAGGTCCAGGGTGCTGGACCTGGCCATCCCCAGCCTCCTGCCCCCAGGGTCTGGGAGTGGACGTTCCTGCCTCTCCTCCCAGGGCCCCCCCGCCCCCAACAAGGGACGCCTCCTCCACGGGAGTCCACAGGCAAGCTGGGAAGTTCCCCTCTCGCTATGGCCTAGGACCCGCTGGCTGTCCTCGGAGGGACAATCTGAGTCTCCCCGGGAGCTGGGAGCACCCCCCGGCTCCTGCCACCCTGCTCTCCCCTGCCACCTGGCTCTCTCTCCTCACAAGACTCAGAGGCGGAAGGCCCCAGGCAGACCCAGCTCCACGCCTCCAGCTCCGGCCCTCACTACCAAGCAGCCCACCGGTCACTGCTGCCCCCAGCACTGTCGTCTTCTGGACTCTCAGTTTTCCAGGGTAGGTGCTGGGACGGGACTCCCTATCTTCACTCCGCCTTTGGGTCTGAACGTGTGCCGTGGCAAAGACACCGAGAGTCCACAGAAACCCAAGTGCAAGTGGCCCAAGACACGTGCCAAGCATCTCAGCTGCTCCTAAGGAGAGAAATGCAGGTGGGACCAACCGCGGCACACCTGCCACCCACCCAGCTGCACCGGCACCTTCTGCTGGGCGGGCAGCACCCTGGGGTGCTGATGGGGGAGGTGGCTCCCGTGGGGAGACCAGGAAATGGAAGGACACTGCACCTTACCTTCCCAGCAGGAGTCCAGGTAGAGACACGCTGGGAAACGCAGGCTGATCCTCAGGGCTTCCCGCTGCGGGGGCTTGTGCAGGCAGGGGGTCACTCACCAGGAAAACAGGGAGCACCCCGAGGTCTGCTCTCCAGGCAGGAGGCCAGGCCCAGGGCCAGGGGAGGAGCTGCCAAGAAGGGGGAACGAGGCTGCAGCTTGGAGATGCAACTTGGAGGGAGCATTGGGTCAAGCCTCAGGGTCCAGGTGGGCCAGGGCAGATGCACCCTGCCAGCACATCCGTGACCTTTGTCACCAAGGGGCTTGAGAGTCCCATGAGACAGCCAGTGCCCACTGTGGCTCCACAAGACCTCCAGCATCCAGGCTCCAGGAAGTAGGAGCCCAATCTTCAGCCAAGGTCTGTCTCCTGCCTAACACTGCTTTGTCCCCACTTCTCTGTCCCCAACCCTGCGACAGATGCCACCACTGCTTGCCTGGCCAAGATGCCAGCACTTGCAGTCCACATCCCTGAAAGAACCTGCCTGTCCCCACAGTGAGAGCCACGGCGAGGCCAGCTGTTGAGCAGGCAGGCCAGGCAGGGTGATCCCACCGAGGCCGAGTCCCCAGAATGACATGCAGGTGGCCCTGAAGTCAAGACTGGGCCCTGCCGACCTGCCCCTCCCTGGCCTAGGTGCAGACAAGGACGCCTCCAGGCCACACATCAGCAGTTCCAATGCCACTGGGGACACACGTGGTGGGAAGCCACCAGGCCAGGGACACAGGCTGATGGAGCTGAGGCACCAACAGAACAAGCCCGTTGCTGTGTAATTAACTGGGAATGTAATGAGCAATAAAAATACAATTATATTCCTGTAATACATTAAACCTCCGCGCTTTCCTCAACCACTTAACAGGCCTGTGTCTGTCCCCGAGGAAGGGAACGCGGGGGTGGGGGTACGCTGCAGGGACACAGGGCACTGGGACAAGCTCTGTGGGACCATGGGGGTGAGGGTGGCATTCAGAGCCCATTTCTGGGGCTCAGTGGAGGCCTTGCTATGCAGGAGGGGGCAGCCCCCCAAGGCTCCTGGAGCTGCCCACGGGGGCAGTGAGCCTTGCGAGTCAGGGTGTGGCAGAGGCTGGGGGCAAGGCACACGACCTGGCCGGCCCACCCCTCAATGTTGACCCAACAGAAACGAGCCCGTGCACGTGGACATTCCCAGCCCTGGCCACCGTGGCAAGAGCAGGAGCAGCCCTGTCTGTGGATGGGTGGACGGGTGGACGGATAGACGGATGGATGGATGGAATGGGGGATGGATGGACCGGTGGATGGATGGACGGAATGATGGATAGATGGATGGATGCATGGACAGATGGAAGGGTGGAGGGATGGATGGTAAAATAATGTGGCCCAGCACTCAGAGGAAGAGGATTCAGCAGGAGAAGAGATGAAGTTCCACCAACAGGAGCTCAATGAGTAGGGACCTCAAAAACTCGCAGTGACAAAAGCCAGACATGGAGGTCACGTGTTGCCTGATCTCACTTCTGTGAAAGCCCAGGACAGCAGCTCCACCGTGACAGAAAGTCACTGGTGGTTGCCAGGGGCCGGGTGGGGACAGAGAGACTGCTCACAGTGCCACTGTCCTGGGTGAGGAGAGGCCCCTGGCACCATGGCGCTGCCACCTGGGAACACTGAGCACACTGGGCTGTGGCCTTTCAGCAGGTGACGGTGTGATGCATGAGTTTTATCTGAATAGAGCTGTTTGTGCAAAAGTCTGAAGGCATCAGGCAGGTCACCCCCTCTCGGTCCCCATGCTGGACACCTCCTGGCCCCCGACCTGAGGCAGCCTGGCCTTCCCAGACTCCCTGGCCCAGCGGCCTCCACCCTCCGCCTCTGCAGTTTGGTACCCAAGCCAGGTCCTGGCTCCTCCAGGCCCAGCCTCAGTCTCCCCGTCCTGAACAGGATTCCCAGGGTCCTGCCAGGCAGGTGGTCAGGAGAGGACCCTCAGAACCAGACCTACCACCACCCTGCGGCATTGTTTGGGACAGACAGCATGTCCCCTGCCTTTTCATGGTGACATTCAGTGACAAATGTTGTGTCATCATGATGAGAGGGTGAGGGCCACACAGCCAGGGGAGCTCTGGGCACAGATCAGCGGTGGCCCAGATGGGGTAAGGAGGACTGGAGGCGCCCAGCAGAGGTGGCATCAGGGTCTGCATGCATGGAGAGGAGGGGCGTCCTGGGGACAGGGCAGCACCTGTGGGAACTGAGGGGCATCGGAGGCTGTGGGCGGTGGAACCTGCTGGAGAACGCCACCCGCAAGGTCATTTTTTTTTTTTTAAGGGAGAGAGAGAGAGAGAATTTTTTTTAATATTTATTTTTTAGTTTTCGGTGGACACAACATCTTTATTTTATTTTATGTGGTGCTGAGGATTGAACCCAACGCCCCACGCATGCCAGGCGAGCGCGTTACCGCCTGAGCCACATCCCCAGCCCCGCAAGGTCATGTTTACAGGAAGTTGTGCTGCAAGGATTCACTTCTGTGTGCAGAGATGCTGATCACCCGTTTTAAGAGGTTCTTGTCTCTACAGCAGCTCTGCGAAAAATACTCCCAGACCCCTCCACAGCCACTGGCCCAGGCCCCCGGGACAGAAGTCCCCCGCACCCATGGGTCCTCTCTGCCTGCCAGGGCCTGCCCGAGACCTTCCTGACCGCTCTCAGAGGGGCCAAGGAAGATGCTCCCACCTCCTCCCGGCAGGCCCCAAGCTCTGCTGGCCCACCTCTGGGGCGGAGCTCACTGTGGGTCTGGCCCAACCAGGCAGGGCTGGGTCCTGGGAGCTCCAGCCTGCCTCCCCACTCACTCCCTGCCTGGTCTGCACCTTAGGAACCCCAGGGCCAGAGTCTTCACTCTGCTCCTCTGCAGCTGGGCCTGGGCAGCACCCCACCCCTGCACCCCTCCTGTGATCACACACCTGTGAAGGGGATGGTCACCTCCCATGTGCTGGCACTCTGCTCCTAAGGATGAGCCCTGGGTTGGGTTGGGTCAGGCAGTGCCAGTCCCAAGTGCCCTTGGGAGCCTGGGGACCAGACCCCAGCCAGCCCAGAGAGAAGCTGGGGACTGGACGCAGACACTGCGGAGGCAAGGCCTGTGGGGGCGAGGGCGCCTGAACCCTGCCCTCTCCTTGGGTGAGCAGGTGCTGTTGGAGCGCCCGCCAAGGGCTGGTCTTCGATGGGCCTTTTTGTCCTTACTTTTTTATTTGCAATTAAAGAGTATCCTTGACAAACGTCCCCTGTAAAAAGGTTTCACTAATTTAAAACCCATTTTTTTCCTCCGTGCACTTTACAGTGCGCAGGGCCTGATGAATTCTGAAAGGCCCACGTGGCTCCAGCTGGGGAGGGGGCGGGGGGGACAGAGGCTCTGCGCCCTTCAGACTCTCCTCCCCCTCTCCACCCGGCCTCTGTGCTTCTCTCCTCCCCACACCGAGTATGGGGAGGGTCTGAGACCCTCAGGCCTGGCCAGGAGGGCTACGCACCAGACATGTCATGGACAGTGGCCAGTGGGGGAGGGGGCCAGGGGCCAGGAGGGAGGCCGTCCCTGTCCCGAGTCCCTGAGAAGGTGGCACGTCGCACCAGCAGATGCAGACCAACCAACTCCCATTCGGAGCCCTATCTGGAGGGGACCTGAGGACCAGGGCTAGGAGGTGGCCACCTGCTGTTCTTTGGGCACCCTGGCCCCAGTTTGTGAGCAGAGACCCCTAGTGAGGAAGCCGCCCCACCAGGACCAGGAAACAGGCCCAGGTGGGTTTCACCCCAGAGTGCCCCAGGAGCTGGTTCTTTGGAGCAAGGCAGGCTCTGGGTCTGTGCAGGCCCTGGGTTACCCCCACAGGCTGGGTCTGTGCAGGGCCCTGGGTTCCCCCCCACATGCTGGGTCTGTGCATGCTGTGGGTTCTGCACACAGGCTGGGTCTGTGCAGGCCCTGGGTTACCCCCACAGGCTGGGTCTGTGCAGGCCCTGGGTTACCCCCACAGGCTGGGTCTGTGCAGGGCCCTGGGTTCCCCCCACAGGCTGGGTCTGTGCAGGCCCTGGGTTACCCCCACAGGCTGGGTCTGTGCAGGCCCTGGGTTCCCCCCACAGGCTGGGTCTGTGCAGGGCCCTGGGTCCCCCCACAGGCTGGGTGTGTGCAGGACGTGGGTTCCCCACACAGGCTGGGTCTGTGCAGGGCCCTGGGTTCCCCCCACAGGCTGGGTCTGTGCAGGCCCTGGGTCCCCCCACAGGCTGGGTCTGTGCAGGCCCTGGGTTCCCCCCACAGGCTGGGTCTGTGCAGGGCCCTGGGTCCCCCCACAGGCTGGGTCTGTGCAGGCCCTGGGTCCCCCCACAGGCTGGGTCTGTGCAGGGCCCTGGGTTCCCCACACAGGCTGGGTCTGTGCAGGCCCTGGGTTACCCCCACAGGCTGGGTCTGTGCAGGCCCTGGGTTCCCCCCACAGGCTGGGTCTGTGCAGGGCCCTGGGTCCCCCCACAGGCTGGGTGTGTGCAGGACGTGGGTTCCCCACACAGGCTGGGTCTGTGCAGGGCCCTGGGTTCCCCCCACAGGCTGGGTCTGTGCAGGCCCTGGGTCCCCCCACAGGCTGGGTCTGTGCAGGGCCCTGGGTTCCCCCACAGGCTCTGGTTCTGTGCAGGGCCTGGGTTCCCCCCACAGGCTGGGTCTGTGCAGGGCCCTGGGTCCCCCCACAGGCTGGGTCTGTGCAGGCCCTGGGTTCCCCCCACAGGCTGGTTCTGTGCAGGGCCCTGGGTTCCCCTGACAGGCTGGGTCTGTGCAGGCCCTGGGTTCCCCCACAGGCTCTGGGCTTGACAGTCCAGCTCCTGCCTTCAGCAGGGACAGAGGCAGAGGCCACTGAGGGCTTCTGGGGCTGCTGTGCCCCACGTCCTTGGCATCAGTTGGAGACAATGGGGTGATGGGAGAGTCCAGAAGACTTGTACCCTCCCCTTCTCTAGGTTGGAAGTTCTTTCCTGAAGGGCTTGAGCCCCTGGAATATGGCTCTGACCCTCTCTGCATGGCCCAGAGTGGCTCCAAGGAGTCAGCCACAGGCAGAGTGTGGGCTCTAAGGTGCAGCCTGGGGCACCAGGAAGCCCTGGGCCTTCAATCCCACCTGGGCTGTCACCGCTGGTTATGGGTGAGGAGTCTGCTCCCCACAGGTTGAAGTCTGAATGTTAGAGAAGCACAGGGGGGCAAGCATGTGAAGCAGGGCTTGTTTAGAAAGGGGTGACCTGGACTTCTCCCGCGGGGGAGAAGGGGCCATGGCTGGCGTCCTGGTGTCCCGAGGAGCGAGGTGTTCTGCCCTTATTATACGTCCTAGGATTCCTTTGTTCTCTGCCTTTCCCCCTTATCTCTCTCCTTCCTGTGGACTAGGCCCAGGAGTGCTGGGTGGGGAGGCCAACAGGTGGGACCCAGGTGGGCTGAAGGGGGAAGGGCAGGTGGTGCAGCCCAGGACACATGAATTATCAACCCTAGAGCTCCCTGGAGGGAGGGCAATTCCTGGGGCAGGTTGCCCTGGCAACAGGTTGGAGCAGGGGCAGGTTCTACATTAGATCCCTCAGGGGACAGTCTCCAACTTCCCAGACTCGCTCAAAATTGGCCTCCTTGACCGACCTGACTCGATTTACTGTCTACACTGACTGTCTGACTAATTCTGGCTTCAATGCTTCTGCTGGGCAGGCAGGGCACCACCTCAGAGCAGCTGCCCCCTCAAGGAGGCCGGGCACACGGGGAGAAAGTGGGGGGCTGGGTCAGGGCGGGTGGTGTAGACGGACACAGCTGGTCCTCTGTGTAGGATCTCTGCCCACAGGAGGGAGGCCGGCTGCCCGGGGCCCACACTAATGGCCCTGCCAACCTGCCCCTCCACATGGCCAGCCGGGGCGTGCGAGTCGGCAATCCAAGAGCAGAGCCCTCCAAGGCCACAGCCACTTCCCTGCTCATCTGAGCTCCATGAGCCACTGTCCCCAGGAACAGGGACAAAGTCACCAAGAGGAGGAAGTGGCCCTCTGAGGCCAGAGGCCCCTAGGATGCAGAGATCCCCTGGGCGCCGCGGAGCTCGTTGGAGGAAGACCGGAGGCAGGCTCCTGGCCCTGGGGCTACACGTGGCTGGAGACCAGCTACCCAGGGCACTTGGCAGGGTGCCGGCTCCCCTGGGCACCAGTGTGGCCACGCACCCCGGGAGATGCACCCAGCCAAGCCAGCTCATGCGGAAGTGAGCCAGCCCAGCTGAGGACAGGCGGGTGCAGATACCAAGGCCTGCACCCCAGGGTCCGATGGCTGGTGGATAAGAGGCAGTGGGCCCAGAGGGGCTGGGGGTCAGAGACGGCCTGGGTGGGCAGTGGGAACTGGCTGGGCCCCAGCCCTGCCATCACGAGTCCCCTGGGTCTATTAGAAGATGGACTCAGGACAGGCCCCAGTGCAAGGGAGGCCACCGCCCAGGCGTGGCCCTCAGACTCTGCAGGGATGCCACCCCAGATGCCTCTAAGGGGCAAGCAGAGACCGCCTGAGGCCAGGGGACGCTCCTCAGGTTACCCTGTTGTCCCACAGCCCCGGCAGTCAGCAGGGTGGGGGACGAAGGCGGGAGCCTGAGGGAGCATCACACACTGCTCTGAGCCACTGCCTGTGGACAACAGGCCCCGGGGCTCTCGGCTCACCCAAACCCGCCGGGCACTGCAGCAGCCAGGAAGGACGGACCCTCCGGCAGACGCCAGTGGGGACAGGCACAGACGCCCCGGCAGGACACTGCGTAGAGGTGGCTCCATGACACACCATGAGTCCAAGCACAAGAGGGAGCCCAGAAGACTGAACTGCCACCCCTGCGCCTGCTCTGTGCCTTCCAAGGCAGCCAGAGAGGCCACCAGGAGGAGGGCTGGGGCCACAGCCTGAGACCCAGGAGAGGGCTGCACGGCCCCCCAGCCCGTCTGCAGCCCCCCCAGCCCATCTGCACCTCCCCAGCCCGTCTGCGGCCCCCCCAGCCCATCTGCAGCCCCTCCAGCCCGTCTGCACCCCCCCAGCCTGTCTGCTCATGGGGCCGCCCAGCACCACCCATCACAGCCCTGCGTGAGCAGAAGGGACCCCAGGGCTGGGCCACAGCAGGCACAGCTAAGACCCCCTAGTAAAGTTGGGGTCCCCCGCTAGCAGGAGGTGTCCCAGGGCATGCTGGGGAGCCTGGAGCTCAGACTGGGCCTGTTCTCTCCCGAGGACCCCTCCTGGCAGCACCAGGTCACAGGGAACCGCCCCCTGGTCGGGGTCTATATTCTGCTTCGATGGCAGAGCCCAGGGACAGGGGCTTCACAAACAGCAGCTGTTTCTGGACGCTGGGGAGACCAGGCTGGAGGGGGAGGTACAAGCCCAGGTGAGACAGGAAGGGCCTCCTTTTGTCGGGAGCCCCCAGAGACGAGGAGACACCCAGACCCCGTCACCCAGCAAAGGCCCTGCCTCCCGGTGGCAATTAAATTTCAGCCTTGTGCTGGGGGACATCCACACCACCCACCTCACTGTTACTCAGCGCCTGCTGTGCCAACCCACTCATCTACCTGGGCACAGACAGTGGCATACCCACTCCCTCCCTCCCTCTGCCCATGACCTCATTGCAGATGAAGCACCTATGCTGCACAGAGTGGGTTAGTAACTTGCCCAGCGTCATACAGCAGGCCAGGGCAAAGCCCCATAGCAGCCTAGTCTCTCCTATCCTGCTGTCCAAAGGGCACACTCTTGCAGGAGGAAAATATTGCCCTCTGTTAATGGACACGTGGTAAGAGCTCGGGGTTCCTCTGCACAGCACCACAGCAAGGTGCACCCATCAGCCAGGAAGCCAAGCCTGTCCTTGCTGCAGCAGCTCCACTGGAAAAGCCCGACTGGGGCAGGGAGGCTCCTGCTCCTTCCCGGGTGCCGCCACCTTCCTGGGCAGAGCAGGTGCTCCCTGGGTGGACGCTCAGGGCCCCAGAGGCGGGGATGGAGACTGGGGGCATGTGCAGAGCAGACAGGCCTGTGGCCCTGAGGCCCCCCGTACAATGACCACAGCCCACAGCCTCACTCTGGCCGCATGCCCTGGCCTCCCTGCCTCCCTCTTCCTCACCTGGGAAGTCACTTCTAAAGGGAAGCCAAACAGGCTGGAGGCCACTCAGGGCCCCAGGTATCACATCAGGACCTGGTGACTCCACAGGTGCATGAGACACTGGCACCTGCCCCCCGCCCCAACATTGTAGGACACCTGGCTCACCTCGGCTTGATTGACAGGTTCCCGAAGGGGCTGCAGAGGGCAGCTCGGCCTGAAGACTGCCCACAACTTGCCCCTTGGATAAAACGAAATGGGGAAGGAGGAGACCCCGGTCTTGGCACGGGGGCCAGGCCTGGCCCAGCCATTAGCTCCTCAGCAGAGGTGTGGCCGGGCCCTGCTCCCCTCCCTGGGCCCAGGAGCCCAGCCCCAGCTGCGGGAAGCCATCGTGAACCACGAGGGCCTTCTCTTGGTGTGGAAGCAGGGATTTCCGTGGCTCTCCCGTGGCAATAGATCACACAGTGCACGTGACCTTCCCCTGCCCCTCTAGGAAGGCCCTCCCAGGACCCCAGAGATGGGCATATCCCCGTCGGAGCTGAGCAGCCCACCCTTACCTACCTGGGATAGAACATCCTATGGAAGGCCTTGATATTCCCGATGTTCATAAACAGAGCAGGCGCGGGCTCCCTTCTGTCAGGAGCTCCGTCCGTCTGGTCAGCCTGCCCGTGTCCCCCCTACACCACCCCACTACCCCTCTGCCCCACGCCCCTCCCCTCCCCCATCTCCTTTCTGTGTTCCGTGGTTTTTCCCGCCATCTCATTTCTCTGAGCTCTGGTTCTCAGCCCATCCCACCGAGGGGAACCTCAGTCCCACCACCCTCTTGGGACGTGGGACCCGGCCACACCATCTCTGGCCCTTCACCCATGGGAATTACCGCTGATTCCCAAAGGAGGGCTGCAGCTGCTGCCCCTGGAGGAGAGGTGGCCTTGCTGGCCACAGGAGCCCTCGTGCACGCCCAGGCTCCCATCTGAAGCCCCTGGCCGTGCCTGCGCGGCCCAACACCACCTGCCCGGCCACCCAGCCTCCCCTGCTCTGACCGGACGCCCACCTCCCTATCCTGCCTTCACCTCCAGCGTGTGGAGGCCGTGGCTTCCCTGCCCCGTAGCAGGGACAAGCAGGGCGGCTGAGAGTGCCAAGGCCCAGGCAGCCACACAGTCCGCAAAGGGACAGGCAGGGCCTCCTGGCCTACAGCAACCAGGCTGGCGCCCTCTTGGGAGCAGGACACTGTCCATAGATCTCAGTGGAGACCAAATGGCCAGGCCCAGTGTGGGAGGGAGAGAGGGAATCCTGAGCCCTGAAGATGGGCCAGGGCTGGCCAGGTCTAGTGCCAGGGAGGCCCCAGGCCACCCAGGGTCCAGGGAGGTGGTCCTCTAGAAGCCCAGGAGCCCAGGCAAGGGGGAGGAGCACCCACGAGGCTGTAATGGGAAGGCGCTGGGCCCTTAGGTGCTGTGGGCCTCGCAGACCACCCCAGCCTCAGCCTGTTGGGGTCCCAGTGCAGCCGCCCCGGAGCCATGGCCCTTCCGTCCCCTGAGCCGTCCCCAGACCCCTCAGGGTGCTGCTCCCTGGAAGCCTCACTGTGTGGGTCACAGACGTGCCCTTCCCTCGGGAAGGCTCATCAATCCAACAACTGGACCAGGGGGTCCATCCCACGGCCTCAGGGTGGCCACCCAGTGGGCAGGACGCTCCCGGGCAGACTCTGGAGCTCCCTTGTGAGCAGGCTCTCAGGGTGGAGCCCGACTTTTCCCCAGACACCCTTTCCCAAAGAGGAAGAAGGACAGCAGGACAGGCCGACCTCGGCGGGCAGCGGGTGGGGGGGGGCACCGGGAGTCCCTGCTTGGCTTCCCCTGGGAGGAGCAGATGGCTGAGACCCAGAGTCCCTCCGATACAGTTTAGAAGTGCCCACCAAAGCCACAAGAGCTTCTCCAGGCTCTGGTCTCAGCCCTGGGCCCCGTTGTGGCCTCGAGGAGGAGGTCCATCCGGGTAGGTGCCCAGCGGCCAGCACAGGACCCCTCGGAGACCCAGCTCCTAGGCCTCCTTTGTCTGTATCCAGTCTTCTCAGCAGTTCTTTATTTTTTAATTTGCTTTGCAAATAACCCTGAATTAAAAACCATATATATCTATTTTTAAAAACCCAGCCTTTCGCTTCCGTAATTAAATTTCCACAAGATATTTTTCCCTAGGAAAATTCAATTAGGCTTTAATTTTAGTCATCTAAAAAGCACTGGTGCTTTGAGTATTTGATTTTTAATTTAAGCCCTTGATAGGGCATTCCAATTAAAGCCCTCTGGTGGGCACCGCAGCATGACCAGGCTGTTACGCAGCAGGCAGAGGACCCTTGTGGCCGGGGACCCGGGTCGGGGGAGGCAGGTGGCCAGCAAGGCAGGACAGCCAGCGGGCAACTCGGGCCACGCTGCATGAATTTGGTCCCTCCATCAAGTGGCCAGCCAGCCACTCTGTTCTGTCGCTGGGTGAGACCACTCTCAGCCCAGGCCCTGGGCACCAAATGCCAGAGAGGGGACAGGGCCAGAAGCACATCCTCAGATCCAAGGGCCACCTGCCTCCAGAATGGCTGGTTCAGTAACCCACAGGCCACATCCCTGCCCATCAGGCCTGGCCCTCTCCCGTCACGTACCCAGGCCTACCCCATCCCTCCTTCCCCTTGCCCTTTGTCACTAGTGGGAAACTTGGGCTGGACCAGGGGCAGGGGGCAGCATATCGTGTCACACAGGTCCCAGCAGGCCACCGTCCGAAGCCACCGTCCTGGCCCTGGGCAGCACGCCACCTCCCTTCCGCCCTCTCCGACCTCTGCGAGCGAGTCTGCACCCGGCTGGGACTGTCACTTCAGCTAGGGTGCAGGAAGCGGGTCTGCTGCTCCGCCTGCCCAGGGCCGCCTCTCCCTGAGCCCACAGTGGGGTGAACCCCGGCAGCCCCTGACCAGCAGCCAGTTCCCGTGATCAGAGGCCCGTCTACACTGGCAGCCGCCTTTCCACAGAACACGTAGGGTGTGTCGGAACCTCATTCAGCTGCACCACCGCGCCAGCCTGCTGGGTTCCGCTCGGGAGGACAGAGAGCTGCCCTTCTCCGGGACACCTGGGGCTCTTGTGAGTAAAGCGCTGTCCTCGGGCACAAGTTTTGAGTGGATCCAGGTCATCCTTCCTCTGGGCCTGTGACAGGCGTGACATCTCTGCCTTGTGGTCACCCGCAGGGGTTTTAAGGTCTTTCAGGAGGGGCCGTGGCGCCCAAACCCCACAGCTGTGTCCAGGGCTCTCCAGCTCCCCAGTCCTCTGGGCGCCCAGGGTCCCCTCTGCTGGTGTACTAGGCCCACAGGTGAGCACTGGCAAATCCGGTGCACGTTTCTGCAGCAGCTGGTGACGGTGAAGGTCTTGGCCTCTGCCCCATCCTCTCTGTGGTGAAGGGTCTCTGTGGTTCTGGACATGCCGTAACCAGCGTGTCTGGTCTAGTCGCTGTGGTGTCCAGGCCTGGTCAACACTGGACACCAGTCCCCAGCAGGGCCTTGCCCAGGGCACTCGTTTTCGATTTGAAGGAGTCCATTCTGTCCACGCCTCCTCCTGAGGGTCCTGCCTTGGAGTCAGGTCTGAGAACCCGACGTCTCGTCCTCACTCCCAAAGGTGTCCTCCTCAGGCTTCTTCCTGAAAGTCCCTTGGCTTTCCCTTCTACATTTACCCGTCGATTCTGACCTGATTCCTGAGGCTGACGTCAGAGCTTGTTTTTGTTTGGGGGTTTCATTGTTAGATATGAGGCGCTCCCTAAAAGCTCAGGTGAGAGAAGGCAGAATGTTCAGACAGGAATGATCAGGTCATGAGAGCTGTGACCCAATCTGTGGATTAATCCACTTGAGTGGATTAACTGGTGGTGACTGCAGGCAGGCACCGTGTGGCTGGAGGGAAAAGGTCGCTGGGGCTGTGCCTCTGGGTTTGTACTCTGTCCTGGGGAACAGGCTCTCTCTGCTGGGACACCTTCCTGTGTCATGTCCTCTGTCCTGATGGGCTGCTTCGTCTTAGGCCCGGAGCCAGGGGTTGGCTGACCATGGACTAAAATTCTGAAACCCTGAGCCATAAGTTGTTCTGCTCAGGGCCGGGCTGGGGCTCAGGGTAGAGCAGTGCCTAGCACGTGCGAGGCCCGGGGTTAGATCCTCAGCACCACATTTAATAAATAAATGAATAAAGGTGTAAAAAATACAATAACATTTTTTTAAAAAAATTGTCCTGGTCAGTTCTCTGGTCACAGCAACGCGAAGCTGACGAAACCACTCGTGTGACGTTCTTCCCCCACGGAGTCACTTCTGTGCCTTCATTGCAGATCGGTTGTGCACGTCTGCTTCTGAGTCCTCGGCTGTGGCCGGGCCCAGTTGTCCGCTCCTTGGCCAACGCCGCCTGAGCCAGCTCATGGAGCACAGCGACTTTATTCTTCTGTTTCAAGATCATCTCAAGCTCTTCCAGTTCCTTTGCATTTGCATGTGGAATTTATGATCATCCTGTCTGTATCTACCGAATCATCGTGCTAGGGGAGCCTCCACCGCTGACCCCCGCCCGGCCCTCGCTCCCTCTTGCTGCCTATTGCACTAGCAGAAACCTCAGCGCGTGCTGGGTCAGGTGGGGAGAACAGCCGTTCTGGGCCTGCTCCTGGCCATGGGGAAACAGTGCAGCGCTGATCACATGACTTTAGCGTTGAGTATGATCCAGCGCAGGGCTTTGGTGGATGGCAGTTACTAAGCCCCCCCCACACACCCTTATTCTCGTGTGCTAAGAATTTACCAGGGACGGTGCTGGATGTTGCTAAATGACTTTCTTCACAGATGGACATGATCGCGTGGTTCTCCTCCAGCCTGTTGACATGGTGGATGGCGATGACTGATCTTCAGACGTCCCACCAGGTATCCCCACCAGGAGGGCGTTTGCTCGTGGGGTTAATTGTTTCTGGATATTGCCAGCTTCTATCTGCTGATATTTTGTTAGGGGCTGTGTGTCTGCCTTCGTGAGGGACATTGGTCTGTTGTTTTCTTGCTTTTTATTTTTGCACTACTTTGGTAATTGTATTTCTTCGGGGACTTCCTTTTGGATCATGGGTTGTTTTCTTTTAAACTGAGGCCCCTTCCACCCAGGAGCCCTCTCTTGCTGTCCCACTGTCCCCTCTGCCTTTGACTACACCAGTTGGTTCCAGCCCTGGCTGCTCAGGACACCCCTGCCTCAGGGCCTTTGCACCAGCAGTTGATGACGAGGGAGTTTTCCTCCACATCTCAGTTCCAAGTCACTTCCACTTGGGGAAGGCTGCCCAAGTCCACCTGCTTCCCTGGGCCTGTGTCCAGCCCTGCTGAGGGTACCATTCTGTCATGGGTGAGCATCAGGTCAGTCCTTACCCAGAGAAGAAGTGCCACAGTAGGACACGGGGACAAATGAGGGGTCGGGAAGCCTCCAGGGGTCACCCCAAGCCCACCTGCTGGCCTGTCTATCTCTCCCACGTCCCCTTCCTCAAGTCCTGCAGACTGTAGGACACACGAGACCCACTCCCTGCTGTCACATGGAGGGACGGACAGAGGAGAGCCTGGCTCCGCCCACCCCGTGGCTTCCTTCTCCCCACCCCCTGCCCCCCCCCCCCCGGCCTGCCCTGTCCACCTCCTCTCCTGGCCCAGGGCCAAGGACTGGGAACCAGCCCCGGTCACGCAGGAGGGGGCCCACGTTAAAAGGGTCCTCCCTTTAACACAATGCGAGGCTGGGTCAGAGGGACGTCTCCAGGGGGTCGACAGACCACGAGGACAGGAGGACAGCGTCCCTCGAAGAGAGAAAGCCACCAACCAAGACCTCCCAGGAGCACAGGCACAAGATCCTCAAAAACTATTTGCAAATAAAGTCGGAATCCATCAAAAGAATCGCACACCATGACCGACTGGCTCCGTCCAGGGGGCAAGCCTGCCCCACCCTGTGAGGACCATCACTGAGACTCGGGCTGACAGCTGAGAAGCGAGATCACATGCTCCTCTCAGTCCGTGACACAAGTCTGATCAGAGCCAACGCTCGTTCCTGGAAGCTCTCACTCAACAAGCCCCGTCCAGGCAGGGGCCTGTGCGTCCAGGACAGCCCCTCTCACGCTCAGGCAGGTCCCCCCAGAGCGCAGGCTGAGGCCCAGCACTGCCCAGGAGGCCGCCAGCTGCAGGTCACACGCTGCAGAAGTGCAGGCAAGATGCGCCCCAGGCACCCTGGGCTGCAGCCCCGTGGGAGGAGCCGGCACCCCGCAAGTTCAGAAGCCCTGGTCACTCCCTGTGGCTGGGTTTCCCCATTGACTTAGGGCAAGTCTGAGAAAGGCAGGAGGGAGGCCACTGAGATGGACAGATGTGATCCCTCAGCTCCAGGGGCACTGGGCAGGCAGGGCTCTTGCCTGCGGATGGCCCTAAAGGCTGTTCACGTGAGGCATGGCGGGCTTCCTGGAGGAGGTGTGCTGCCGGCAGAGTCTCGGGATTAGACGAGGCCTGGACAGTGCACACAGGCAAGGAGATGCCCCAGCCGGCTGGGGGGCACCAGGAGGCCACCCTGGGAACAGCAGGGATGGGCCGGTGGGGAGCCAGAGCCCAGGCCTCCCCGGCAGTGGGGTCTCCCCTTGCGGCCCAGTGTCCCTAGCCTTGGAGTCCCGAGAGCTCTCTCCCTGGCCAGCCCGCCCCGTGGAGGCCGCGGAGACAGGCAGGACCCAGTCCTCAGCAGCTCGCTGCACCCCATGCCCGCGGCCCCCGCCGTCTGACCTGTGGACCGCCCAGCCATCATGGGGCTTCTCCTCTGAAGCAGCCAGAGTGCCGGCCTCACTGCCCATCCCCCGGAGGAGGGGCCTGGCCAGGCCTGGGACTCTGTCCTCCCGGCCTTTTGAGGTGCAGCCAGTCCAACTGGTGCTTCTGAGTGAGCGGCCACGGGGGTGCCTGGCGCTGGCCTCTTTGGGGACATTGGGGTCTGGGCCTGAGGCTTTTCTCTTCCCTCGGGCCACCCTGCAGGGGCCAGCACCTCTATTCAGAGGCCACACATGGAAATGACATGGCCTGCAAACCAAGGTCCCATCTACTATGAGACTCTACGTCCCCATGCCAGGGGGCAGGAAGAGCGGGTGGACAGGACTGTAAGCCAGGTTAGCAGGCCCAGCTGAGGGCAGTGACGGGGCCTTCTCCCTGGGCCACCACCTGTCCCTGCAATTTCACAGGACTCCACATTCCCCTAGGAACAGCCCTGGGCCAGGCAGGGTCCTGTGAGTGCCCAGTGTACAACTGGGCTCTTGGTCCTGGACAGAAGTCAGCTCAGGGCTGTGTGGAGGCCCGGGGGCCTGGGTTCCTCACCAGGGCAGTGTCTCCAAGAGAGGCCCCCTCCCTGTGACCTACACCTACTCACCCTCCAGGCTGCCTGCAGATGTCCACCAAAGAGATGCTGGCCGCCTGGCCCTCCCGGCTGTATCCTGGCAGCCCCCTCCCTGCCCCTCAACAGGGGCACTGGAGGCTGCTCAGTGGCTCCAGAGGGTGGCCGGGGCTGCGGGAGAGACACAGCATGTCCATGACCACCCGGTCACCCCAGGCTGCCCAGGTTTCAAAGGGCCCACAGTCCACCCGCCCTTCCTGCATGCCTGGCCCTCTCCCGAGAGCCATCCCGACACTGGGGACCTGGTGTGTCTGATTCCCATCCCCTGTGATTGACGGCGGCCCGCCTCCTCCCGGGCCGTTTCCTCTGCCTCCAGCTGCATAAACAAGCAGCCTGATACCCCAGGGCGGCCGGAGGAGGGGCACCCCAGGAAGCCAGGGAGGGGCCCGATTGGAAAAATGAGGTCCTGGGCCAGGCCCGCTCAGGCCAGTGCCAGGACCACCCAGTGAGGCACCCCAAGAAGGAGAGGCCGCCCCCTCAACCAGCCCCCCTCGGCCCAGACGCCAGGCCCTCTCTGAGACAGGGTCAGTGCCATCGTGGGCACCTGCAGTGCAGCCTGGAGTGGACTGTGCCCCTAGCACTGCGGAAGCCCCAGAGCAGCTGGTCGCAGCCCGTTTAAGAGATGAGTGCACCAAGAGCCACTGGGCACCAAGGGCTCCCCTGGATGGGCAGCCTTGCATGGGGTCCTGGAGCACGTGCAGCATCCTCAGCCCCTGGCCCGAGGAGCTCTGGGGTCTCTGCCCAGGACAGCTCCGAGGCTGCCCCTCTTGGTCCCTCTGGGCTCCGGCTGTGGCCACGGCTGAACCTCCCGGGGAGCCTCCTCCTCCAGGGCCTCACCCCCGCGGGCCCTCCACAGGGCTGAGCTGCTCCTGCCAGTGCCCAGGACCACCGCAGGGCAGCCCTGGCCAGGCACCTCGAGGCTTCAGGCGGGGGCCCAGGAGCAGGCCTCTCTCTGCCTGCCACGAGCAACGGGCACATCCAGGTGGGGGCAGGAAGGGCACCTCGTGACCTTGGCACCCATGTGACCCTAGAGCACAAGTTGTCCTGCTCTGGGACACCCTCACCTGGCCACCTCCCCAGCCAACAGGGCCACACAGCCCTGGTCTCCGGGTTGTGATGGGCCATTCTAGATGTCAGCTTGCCTGGGGTACGTGGCGCCCAGACACAGGCCGAACATCACCCGGGCAGCCTGAGGCCATTTCTGGGTGAGATAAACATGTGAATCCAGAGAAAATAGAGCAGGTGCCCCTTTGAGCTGGGTGCCCCCCCAGGCCACGGGAGACCTGAGAGGAACAGAAGGGGCAGTGAGGGAGGGGGCGCTGCCGGCATGACAGCCAAGCCGGTTCGCCGGCCGCCCTGGGCCTCGCTGGCCGCTGCAGGTCGGGGAGCTGTGGACCTCCTTAGCTGTGGGTGGGCACCGCTCTGTGGCATCCTCTGGGGAGCTCTGAGGGACACGGGTGTCCGAAGCCCCTGCAGAGCCGCTGCGTGCCCCGGAGACTGGCCGCAGCTGGCCTCCTCCTCCACACAGCCCGAAGGAGAAGACGGGCCCAGGCTCAGCAAGGAGTGGCTCTATTCAAGGGGTCGTCGCACTACGGGGAAAGGTCCAGGGGCCATGGCAGTGGTGGGGACAGCACAGGAAGAAGTCCCGAGGCTGGGGCTGCGAGGGGCTGCAGGGCCAGCAGAGGGTTTCCTTCCAGGGAGAGGCGCGGCCCCCAGGAAAGGGCAGGCAGGCGGCTGGCACTCCAGGTGCAGAGAGGGGCGTGGCTGGCCCAGGCGCCTGTCCCCAGAGGGACCACAGCCCACCAGGATGGGGAGGGGCCAAACTGCAGGGCCTGAGGGAGGGAGAGACCCCGGGCCTCAGATGTCACCTCCGCTGAGCTTGTCCACCGTCAGGATGGCCAGTGAGCCTGAGGGCTGTCCACTCCGGAGCCTGGCAGGAAGGGACCTGGGAGTGGAGGGGCTTTGGGAGAGGGTGATGAGGCTGAAGGTGGAGCCAGCCTGCCCAGGGGAGGTGTCCAGGTCAGGCCTGAGGCCCACTGACTCCCGGCCCCCTCCCGGGCACCCTCCCCGACCTGAGAGGGATGGGGCGCCCCTCGCCCCCGGGGGCAGCACAGGTCTTGGAGAGGACCCTGAGGTTGGAGCAGGGGCAGAGGCCAGGGTGTCCACGGGGGCTGGGCCTCGCTGCCCTGGAGCGGCTGAGCAGAAGGCAGGAGGGCCGCTGGCTGAGCGCGATGCGGCCACGCTGGGCGGCTCTCTGGGGCAGCGGCCTCTGGGTTGCTTCCTGCCCTCCTTGTAAGGTGCTCTGCGGCTGCACATCTGGGCGCCACCCCGCCTGCCCTGACTGGCCCTGGACCCAAGGTGACTCAGTCGCCTCTGCCGACAGGGCACATGGCCAGCGGTGGTGGGGTCCCCAGACAGGTGTCCCCTCTCAGGCCCCCTGAGGGGCACAGCAGGATCCCAGGAGGGCCCCCAGGGGACGGTCACCCCACCTTCAACAACACACCTGCCCCAGGGCTGACCTGGGGACACCAGGCCCATCCCCAGGGGCTGTGGGCTGCAGGGACCCTCAAGCCCTAACCCTCAGCACTTGGGGATGTGGTCTTTAATGAGGTGACTAAGTGATCAGAGGCTGTTGGTGTGTCCCTAAGGCAGTGTGACCAGTGCCCTTCTGCGAGGGGGAGTCTGGACCCAGGGAGGCAGGGAGAAGGCTGGGGAGAGGAGGAGGTCAGAGCTCGCCACAGTCCACGGCCTCTGGAGTTTATAGAGGGACAGAGGGGACAGTCCCAAGGGAGAAAGGGGTCCCCAGAGAGGAGAGGGACAACGTGCCTCTCCTGCACTCCAGCTTTACTGGGGATCCCAGGGAAGTTTCCAGAGAGTCCTACCCAGGTCCCCCTCTTGACTTTTGACTGATAGCAGGATGACATCAGACTTTGAAGTCCCCACTGCCGCGGCCACTCTAGGTCACCTGGCCCATGCTGACCATTTCTAACTGGATTCTTCACTGTATATTCTTGCAGATTTTACGGTTAGGAGGAAATGTTCTTGTCTCCCTTAGTTTCAGGAGCTGGTCACAAACGTCCCCTGGGTTCATCCCTGGACAGTATCTCAGGTCTGCAATTCTCCTGCAGTTAACAGGTAGTTTGCTGAGGAATGTGACTTAGCCTGTCAACAGACCAGGCCGGGATGCAGGTAAATGGCTTCTTGGAAAAGAAAGCCCGTGGGGGTCAGCACCCTGGGTGGTCCACAGAGTCCCTCTCTCACCTCGTGTCCCCACCCTGCTCCTCCGTCTGGCCCCTATCGCGGCAGTGCTGGGCCAGCAGTGGCACAGGGGGGTGGCAGTGTGGCAGCAGCCCAGGAACCTCCTGTGTCTCACTCGCTGG
>NC_135481.1:123123211-123181282 GCF_052094955.1 Ictidomys tridecemlineatus | reverse complement strand
CTGCCAGCAGGACCTAGAGATCCACATGCCAGGGAGAAAGACGAGGTCAGCGGCTTGGCCCAGTGTCACACAGCTAAAAGCCCACCCACCTGGAACGGCCCCTCTAAACCCACACTGCCACTCAGCTCAGGGACCTCCAGGAAGGGTGTCTGTGTGGCCTCAGGGCTGCCCCCAGAACCGCTGCGGTGTGGAGTCTCCAGAACTCAAGGACACTCCTAAGAAACCCCTACAGCTGGACAGACTATTATCCCAGTCATGCGTCTGGCCGGGAGGAGGCTCAGCCTACAGATACTGCCACCCGAAAGGCTGACGTGGAGTCGCTCCACGACACAGTCCATAGGCGGCTTGCGGGGCCTGGAGCTTTAAGACCATCATTCAGACTAGAACCTGGGAGTCCCAACAGGCCCAGCCTCGGTCAGGTTGAGCCTCGACGCAGCCCCACCCCTTGTCCAGGCAGCAGGGGCCTCAGGCCCCCTCCACAACCCACAGAGCCCTTCCTTGAGGACCTGGCCTGAGGGAAAGACCAGCAAAGGTCAGGCCTGAGGGCCGGCTGGGAACTGGCAGAATGCCTCAGCAACCTGCAGGGGACAGGGAGTGACCAGCATGGCCAGACAGGTCAGAGTCCAGGGAAGGACTACAGCCAGGCCCAGCACTGTCTCAACGGGGCCTTTGGCCCTTTCCCCTCCTGAGGCCCCCACAGCCTGGGGTCACACCGCAGCCTGGGGTCACAGCACAACCTGGGGTCACAGCACAGCCTGGGGTCACAGCACAGCCTGGGGTCACAGCACAGCCTGGGGTCACACCGCAGCCTGGGGTCACACCGCAGCCTGGGGTCACACCGCAGCCTGGGGTCACACTGCAGCCTGGGGTCACACCGCAGCCTGGGGTCACACGGCAGAGGAATTTTTCCTTTGACCCCGTAAGGCAGGACTGTGGCTGGCCCCTCCAGCACCTGGCCTCGGACTGCATGGAGCAGCTGGGCATCCCAGCCCAAGGCAGGCTCTGTCCCATGGCCACAGGACAGTCACCCTAGGCCCATGAGGCTGAGGGTCAAGGTGGGCCTCTCTCTGGCCTTCTGCAGGGCTGAAGGCAGGACCTCGGGTCTCCTCCCTGGCCCCTCTTTCCACGGCAGCACCCTGGCATCCAGATGCTGGATGCCATCGTCCTGAGCTTGGCCGAGGCCCAGCTGGGAGGCCGGGTGCAGTGGCCTCAGGGAACATGGTCGCCTGCCCAGCAGGGCTGGCTCCTCCCCACCAGCCCCGGGAACTGCTCTTCCTCCAATGCCCACTCTGCAGGGTCCACTCTGCAGGTTCCACCCTTGGGCGTGGCCTACAGCAGAGGCACTCTTCTGGAGAGTTCTGAGGACAGAGGCATGCCAACCATCCTTCCTCACCAGGGGCTAGGCACTCGCCCGAAGCTGCCTCTCACCGTCCGGAGGGAGCCCTGACCTCAAGCCCAAGGAGGCATGGCCGAGCACCATGACGCCATGTCTGTGGAAAGGGTCCCATTTCCCTGGGAGAGGTGGCCACACGTTCATTCCTCCAAGGCCGGGCTTAGTCATCGGGCAAATAAGATTAAACGCCCTTGAAATGGAATTAAGATGCGTCACAGGCAGGCAGAGCAGGCCTCTCAGCCCTGCAGAGGCTTCCCGCGTTAACCCCCTCCTGGCCACGGCTCCACTCCAAGAGGGAGCTCCCGGGCACCTGCACTGGCCCGGGGACCACCCAGGAGGGAGGCCTCAGACGCCTCCCTGGGCCTTTTGACTCTTGTAAACAGCAGATGGACCCATGGGCCTGCGGCCACAGCTGCCATACCTGAAGTCCAGGGTCCCCAGCAGAGGATTCTGGGGAAGCCCAGCCTGTCCTGCGCTCTGGGAGCAGGGGCCGGGAAGGAAGGACGGGAGCTGGTGAGGTCCCCAGGCTCTCCCGACCCTCCAGTGCTCGCTCACTCCCTGGGCTCCTCTGCCCTGAAGGCACACACCTGCATGCCCATCTTGGGGACCACCAGCCCCCAGAGTCTGGTCACCACCGTCGGCAGTCCAGAGATGGAGGATTGGAATCCAGTTGCACCGACTCTCTTTCCAATTTCAAAGAGAGAAGAGGGCCAGTGGCGCTGGGGGCCCAGGCAGGCCACAGGCAGACTAGTACTGGCTCAAGGAAGGCAAAACCTGGCGCTGCCTGATGTCCTGCCACCTCCCCCACCGCCTCCTTATGCACCATGCGCCTGTCTTGTTGGAGAAAATAATGTCTCCGGAAACGCGCCTTCCTCCAGGAGGCTCTGGCGATGAGCACAGCCCCGGCGCCCCCGGAGTCGCTGGAAGTCTTTCTTAATAATCGGATTCCAGCCCTGATCGTTATTTCTCATTTTCGCTGAAACAATCACTTGTCCGAGAGCACGGTCCTTGATCTGCCAATTCATCATGCCGGGCTTCGTCAGCCCGGCCCCGTGCACGCGCCACCCGGCCAGCCACAGGCTCGGATCAATAGGCCGTGTTCGTGCCGTCAATAGCTGTAAATGGTGAGATTTACGGGAGGAGCTGGGACAGCCTCCTGCCTGGCCACTGTCCCCAGGTGGGGATGAGGGTGGGGGGCGGGCGCGCTGCAGGCCTCTGGGCTCCAGCTGGACTGAGCTCTCTGCCTGTGGCAGTCCCTATCCCTGGCTCATTTGGCCACTGACATTCTTGACAGAGCCCAGCTCAGGCTGGCCCTGGGGCTCCGAAATGACCAGAGCTGCAGGACCCCCAGGTGTGCCCCTGAATGGAGCTAGAGTCCCTCCCTCCCTGGGGGTGCTGAGGGCCCATCGGGCCACCCTGGACAGCCCTCCTCACGGCCCCTCCACATCGGCATGGCCCAGGAAGTTGGCTCTGCTGGCCCTAAACATCTCTCCCCAGCCCAGCGTCCCGTGGCCTCCCAGCAGCCACACGGCGGAGTGGCTCCCACTGATTCGAGCCACTCGTGGCCAAACTCCAGCTCAGGAACTGAGCACCTTCTTCCCCTGCTGCTGGCCGGGAGCGGAAAGCACCTCCTCGGTCAGCTCCAGGGCCCTCTTCGCCCTGCCCCTGCCCTCCCAGGCACTTGCAAGTGGAGGCTCATGGCTGCTCTCTGCTCGAAGCCCTTGCTCTAGGAGGTGGCTCTGAAGGAAGGGAGGACTGAGAGCCAGGCCTGGCAGGCGGAGGCCAGGATCTCAGTCTCCAGAGCCTGGACGCCTGGGCTCCAGCCTGTGAGAAGCCAGAGCCAGCTCTGCCAAGCACCCAGTGCTCCAGCCACTTGCTCAGTTGCTTGGGAGCCGTCCAGAGACAGGAAAACTGAGGGTCAAGCTTGAGTGCTGACATCTACAGTGGGTGTATCTGACCACAGCTCTGTGCTGCCCCGAGGAGTCTGCCTGCAGGGAGCGGGCTGCCCAGCCTCCATCCCTGGCCTTCCCTTCTCTGTTCTCTGCACTCATCTCCCTCCTGCCCAAAGCCCCTCACTCAGTCCCACTCAGCTCCGGCAATCTGCTGGGTCTCCAGAACTGGAGGGCCAGAGGAGACCCCCAGGGACAGGTAATTCAGGCAGGGTCTTCTGCAGAAGTGTCACCATCACACCTGGTGGTTTTATCTGCAAGAATTAAAACAAAGCGCCGATCCCGCCCTCCAGGGGAAAGCCAGCAGCCCCAGGCCCTCGGATGCCCCTGGCTGGTTCCTCAGGCCTTGAGGGCCTGACTCGGCAGCTCTGGGCCACATCTTGTCCCTAAGCAGTGCAGTTCTGGGGTGAGGGTGGGAGGACAGGAGGCCACAGGGGCACAAGACCCCCCACATGCCCCCCTGGCTTGAGGGCGCCAGAGAGACACAGTAGAGGGTCTCCCTCTTTTTGCATGGGGCACTGACAGAGAATACAGAACGCTTGAAACTGGAGGCCAGAGGCTTGTGAAATGTTTTGGAATCCGTCACAAACCACAGAGGCCGGAAGAACAAAGCCTCACTTCCAGAACGAGGTGGGAATCCAGACAAGTGGTTTCTCAGATTCAGCCAACTTGAAAGGATAACCAGAGTGATCAGCAGCACTGTGCATGGCTGACTTGCAACAGCTGCTCTGAGGAGCGCCCCGGGCAGCCGGCCAGCTGGCCAGGGTCACTGCCCCATGGAAGCCAAACCCTGGCAGCCCAACCCTTGGCTCGGGGTGTTTACATCACAGAGTGACAGCCCAGCCTGACCACAGGGTTCTGCAAGTGAGGCTGTGTCTGCAGCCCCCAGGGACCTGGGGCCAGACGGGTGGGTCTTCCCAGTGCCTGAGAGGAAAGTCCACTCTGGGTGACCCCCAGAGACCCTGAGTGCGACAGGAACAGGCTGGGTCTGGCTCCCCCAGAATGCTCTCCATGAGGTAGTGCTGCGAGGCAGCTGAGGGTCTGCCCCTGCTTTGAGGGCCCCCGTTGGGGGAGGGGGCAGGGCCCATCTGACCACAGAGCAGTCTCCAGAAGCAGCCTGGCCACAGCTGCTGGAGGACTGAGAGGTGGAGGGGCAGCTTAGCAGGCCTGGGCTACCTGGGCTACCTGGGCTCAGGACCACAGCACCATTACCAGCTGAGGTGGGACCGGGACAGACGTGTGCTTTCCATGCAGGCCCCAGCCAGAGAAGCTTCCAGAACAAGCACAGCACAGTGCCAGGTGTGCAGGATGGGGACCTGTCTTGGTCTCCACTGAGCTACTTTGGTGAGGGCCAGGCCAGAAGGCCCCATGCAGCTGACACCAGGCTAACCCAAGGCTTCCACCCCCAAAGCCCCCAGCTGAGCTCACCCCTGGTCCTCGCCTCCCACCCACCCCTGCCTCCTAGAGCTGCTCCCCCCCAGCACCCCCTCCCAAGACCTGCAACCCAGAAGGTGTTGCCAGAGGCCCCAAAGCTGAGCAGAAAGAGCCCCACAGGGTGGGAAGCAGGCCAGCCACTCCCACCTCATCTGCCACCGACAGAGGTGCCGTGGCCCAGCGCCCCACAGAGTGCTGCTGGGGGCTCTTAGATCCGTGATCTGTGGAGCCCCCACTGGGCAGACAGGGAGGGGCCATCTGGACACAAGGCTGTGCCCCGCCAGAGGTCCTGCACAGTGGGTAGCATGAGACCCCATCCCCCTGCTCTCGGGCCCAGCCTCCTCCGCCTGAGTCCTTGCCAAGGCCCCCACCACTCACTGGTGGCACCCAGCCGAGCAAACACCACCCTGAGAACTCAGGGATCCAGAAGCCACGCTGGGCAGCCCCGACGGGCAAGGGGGCAAGAGAGCAGCCAGAGAGCACGGAGCCCGCCACGCCGAGGCCACTCCTCACCAAGCTGGCAACGCGGCCGATCTGGGCGGGGAGGGAAGTGGCTGGGGGGGGGACAGCCCACCTTCCCAGGTGGCCATTTATGGGCCCATCCCGACGTCTGCCTGGCCTAACGGTGCCACTGCAGAATCCCTGCGCAGGGCAGTAACTGAGCAGAGACCCCAGAAAAGTGGCAGTGGGCCATGAGACTAGCTGGGGACACCCTGACCAGAACTCCGGAGCCACCACTGGTCCTGAGGCAGGAGTGAGCTGGAGTCCAGAGACGCCGCAGGAAGGGGGGTGGCCAGGGCCCTGAGACGGGGCAGTGCCCAGGCACACACACACTCGGAGTGGTGACGGGTTGAAGTCAGGGTCGGGGGTCTTGGAAGCACTTCAAGTGGCCCCGAGGATAGGTGGTCACAGTGGTGTCCCCAAATTAACAAGCCCCCAGTCCAGATTGGAGAACCCTGCACAGGCGCTGGACAGAGATCTGCCCTGGTGCCACTGCCCCCTCCTCACGGAGGAAACCAGCCCAGAAGGCCCAGGCGCCTGCAGAACCCTGGGGCCTGCCCTTGCCGCTGCCTTGACCTGATCATAAGTGGAACTAACAGAATCCAGGGAAGACCCACCCAGGTGGCTAGCCTCAGCCCTTCAGGCTGTCCCTTCCTTCTGGCTAGCAACTGGCCTTGAAGTGGGCCTGCGGTCCAGGGAGGGTGGCCCCTGCGGTGTGAAGGGAAGTGTCCTGGGGCCCGGCCAGACCCCTACCTTAGCCCCTACCTCCCTGCTCAGGAGCCACCACGGGCTGCACACCATCTGGGGCCAAGAGGCTACCAGCGGAAGGCAGCAGAGTCATCATACAGCCCAGCCCAAGCCACCTGGGGCCCCCTCGCCCAGACCCCACAAGACACCCTGATGGCTGCAGCCCCACCCCATGGGCAAGGGGTCCTGAAGGGCTCCTTGGTCTTGCGCCCACACTGTCCATCCTGGGCCCATCCTGGGCCCAAATACCTCCCTGCCTGCTCGCTGAGGGATCATGCCCTGCCCACCCTGGGCCTCCCACGGGCCCCGCCCACCTCCCCTCCCCTCCCAGCCCCCCAGCCCCAGCTGGGCTCACTCTAACTGGAGCTCCAGGGTCCACCCAGAGCCCCTTTCCTCTCCCACACACTGTCACCTCCTCATGCCTGAGTCACAGCCTTCGTCCAGCTGCTCTGGAAGGGAGGGATGGCTGGGTTGCCCATGTCCTGGCACGGGGCCAGCACTGGCCACCCACAATACCTGGAGCCTCTTGCCTGCTTGAGCCCTGGACCCCAGGAGCATCGGCAGGGCACTGTCTGCTCAGGACGAGCTGAGAAGCTGGGACCGTGGGACAGAAGCACCCACACCCACTGCCATCCCTTCAGCCCAGCAGAGCTGGAGGTCTCCTGACTGGGGGCTCGCAGAGGCCTACCCCCTGGGGGCCCAGTTGAGGACTGAGAGCCAATGTCCCCAGCAGGGCCACTTGCAACCTATCCCAGTTCAATTTTTTAATTATGCAAATTTTTGTGAAAAATTGCATCATTAAATTTCAAGCTTAAACATAAAGTCCCCCTTTCTCAATCCAAGTGGGCTGCCCAGAGTGGCCATGTGTGTCCTTCGGAGCACGCTCTGTACCTTGCGCACACGTGAGGTTTGCTGAGCACATGTGTTGGCCTGGCCGGGTTCCACGGCGGTGCCTCTGGGGCTTCTCTCCCGGGGGCTGTCTTGCACGTGGTTGAGGCCGTGGCTGAGTTCCCACAACACCAGCTCACATTTTGCTCCTTACTGCCCGAGTCACCACACAACAGACAGGGCCCTGCCAGAACACCACCCTGCACAACCAGAGACCAAGCCTGTGTTGTATCCTGTACTGAAACGCCAGACCCACTGGCCACAGCAGCTGGCCAATGCCTGGACTCGGGCAGCCATGCCCTCCTGCCCTCCGTACACCCGTCTCGTTCTTTGTATCTGCTGTGTGGTGTTCACACAAAGGAAGTCGCCGTGCTGAGTGTTTGTGTCCCCAGAAGTCATGGGTTGAAGCCCTAGCACACCCCAGAAGGTGGCACTGGGGACAGGGCCTTTGGGGAATGACTGGGCCATGCGCCTCGGTTTCCCTGTGAAGGCTGCTGGAGAGCTTGGTGAGAAGCCCCCACAGGGACAGGAGGCCTCTGCAGACCCCGAGCCACCAGCCTGTGAGCTGCACGTGCCCTCACGCCAGGCCCTGCCCTGGGTGCTCCCTGGTCCTCTGCTGGCAGCTAGCTCACGCAGGCCCTAATGACAGTTCTCACCCTTAGCCAGCCCCCATACAGCCAGGAGTGCTGGGACGCAGGGAAACAGCCCCTTTTCCAGGGAGCACTGCCAGAGTGAGGAGCTGTCCCTCAGGTTGTGGCCCTGCTACAATCGGCCCGTCATCTCTGGACCAGCTGGTCCAAGGAGGAGCAAGGAATCCATCAACTGCGCAACCAAAGGACAAAGAGGCCCGTGCATGGAGACTGGTGTCCCCCTACAGGCCACCAATATGGAGACTGGTGTCCCCCCCACAGGCCATCAGCATGGAGACTGGTGTCCCCCCACAGGCCACCAGCATGGAGACTGGTGTACCCCCCCTCAGGCCATCAGCATGGAGACTGGTGTCCCCTCCACAGGCCACCAGACTGCAGAAATAGGTGCATCCGTGTGAGCCGGCCTTACCTGGTACACATTACCTCCTGCCTCCTGTCCCCAGTGCACTGTGCTCAGGCCTGACCCCAGGATCCAGTGGGCCCTGTACCCTGGTAGTGGAGCTCATGGCTGGGCAGTGAGCAGCAGGACTTCCGTCAGGCTTGCTCCCCTTCCTTGGCCTCCTGGGCTGCAGAGTGGCCCATGTGATGCCCAGTAGGCTCTCCGGTCCCTCCATGAGCTCAGCCCTGCCCTACACATGGGCACAGTAGAGCCCCCAGCCCAGCTGCTGCTGGGGGTAAGAGCTGGCTTGTCACAGCTCTGGCTCCTCCCCCGCTTGCCTGGGGAGCTCTCTGCACCTGTGTCCCCCCACCCCGTCTCCAGCCACGGGAGGCAGGGGCCCAGCCCTGATGGCTTTGCGTGAGCGCTGGTGGCCCCTGGGGCTGATCCCACCTCCTAGAAGCAGAGGGGAGGTCTGGAGACCAGGTCCTGTGGCCACAGCATGAACAACCCTGGAGCCCCTCACCTCTGAGCATCTATGTCTGTCCTTCAGGGGCCGGTGCCTGGGGTGCGGCAAGGACAGTGCCCCAGGCCGTGGTTCTGTGACTGCCATGGACTTCACCACCCTGGGAGCTGCGCTTTGCGCCAGGCAGGCTCTTCGCCCCCTGGCAGTAAGGGGTTGAGACAGCCACCACCCTGACCCTCTGCACAGACCACAGGGAAGAGCCAGGAGGCCACCCAGCCTCGGCCTCCAGAGGACACAACTTCATACCTTTGGTCTTAAACCATCTGCCCCACAGTGCCCCCTGAGCCCAACCTGCTGGAGCCCCTTGGCAGGACCAGGAGGCCTCAGGCACACCCCCCACCAGGTGTCGGAGCCAGAGCCCAGATCCCCTCCCCCAGCCCTGGTAGGAGCTGAGCGTGGCCCGTGGTGTACACACCTCTCCTCCATACCTCTGCTGGGGGCAGAGGCGCCAGGGTGGGTGCCTGCAGTGCCCCCACGGCCACGCCCATGCACCAGCCCCTGTGTCCTCCCTCCTCATGTGGGAGAGGTGCCTCCCGTTCCTCTGTAAGCCCGTCACCTTGGGGACAGCATAGGGGGGACCCTGCCTTGGGGCTCCAGCACAAGGACCCTGCCTTGGGGCTCTGCCGATCCCGCAGCCCACAGCCCCTTAGGGGCACCTGGCCTGGCTTCCCACCTGAAGCCTCGTGCCCACCCTGAATGGGACGACACCTGCCAGGGCCTCTGCCTCCCAACAGCTATAGAGTGGCCTGGAGGCCCAACAGCTTCGCAGGCCCAGCCTCAGCCAGCTGATGGCCCTGCAGAAGGCCAGGCAAGGGTGCCCCTAACAAGCTGCTGCAGAGAGTGGGCGCCGCCGGCTTTTATGGGGAGTTCTGCACCCAGAGAAGCTGAGTGGAACAAATGGAATCGGGATTTTATGGTTCTTTTATAGTGCTGCACTGCAGAGAGCTTTTTTATAATTAGCTTTTAACTTGACACCTTTGGCAACTCTGAATGTTCCCCAGCCCCGCCCCCATCCCAGCCAGGTGTGCCGACAGCGCGGCTGGGCACCAGGGCAGAGGCCCCAGGAGGGACAGTGCCCAAGTGACCTGCCCTCTGGTCACCAGGCAAGCAGGATGGTCCTGCCTGGGGGCAGTCACGGTGCTGAGCTGCCCTGAGATGACTTTGTCCCCTCTGTTCCATGTGGAGATGCTGCAGCCTGCACCCCCTGCGTCATCCCCACTGGCTGCAGCAGCAGCTGCTCAGGCCACCCAGCCTTAGCACAGACTTGGCCCCAGCTGTCTGCACAGAAGCCCAACTGCCCAGGGGTCCCAGGGTTCTGGAAGGGCACAGTCCCCTTGTCCCCTCCACCCTCACTAGCCTAAGTACAGAGGCTGGCACAGGGTCCACCGTACTCCAGCACAGGGCCAGTGCCCAGGCCAGGAACTTGGACAGCTGAGTGACCACCCACTGCCTGCAGAATGACCAGCTTCCAGGGGAAGGGCACAGGCTGCCCCATGGCTGGTCTCACGGAAGGGTCACTGGGGCCATTCCCGTGTCCCTGGGCAAACAGTCAAGGACAGCCCCTGGCTTTCTGGAGAGGGGCTGAGGACAGGGAGCCCATAAAGCAGAGCCTGCTCGGCGCCGACTTTTAACAGCCCCTGTCAAGGCTCCTACTCAGGTTCAGTTACCACTGAGGTTCACAAGAGCAGGTGTGCTCCTGCTCAGGGCGCTGACGTGGGGATGTGACCCCACCCCGCGTCTCTCCTGCACATGCCGAGGGAGTGCGGGGGAGGGTGGGGGACGGCGGGGAGGCAAGGTCACCTTCCCGGCCTTTCTTGGGAGCCAAGAAGCTGGGAGTGAGAGGTGACCCTGCCCCTACTCAGCAGAGCCGCGACAGCGAGGGCGGGTTTCTGACCCACCATGGGCAGGGCTGGTGCAGAGAGGGCCCGCGTCCCTATGATGGGCAGGACCCTTGCCAGGGTGCCCCACACTCACATTTCAGCTCCCGCCTCCTCCGGCTGAGGCTCTGGGGCCACAGTGTAGATGTGGGACCCACGCCGGCCAGGCCTCCCTGGGTTTCTCCCCAGGCTGGAGGGGAGGCCCCCCACCCCAGCACAGGGCCCGAGGCCTGTGGGGTTCCAGGTGCTGCTGGCAGAGCTGGTCTGGGGTGGAGATCTGGCCCCAGGGCAGTGGAGAGAGGGAGACAGGTGATGCTGGTCTGTGCCCTCTACCCTGTTTCCTGAGCTCCAGGACGTGTCCCCGGCCAGCCCCTCAGCTCCTCCCCACTGGACCGGCCTCGGGTGGGGCGTGCCTGGCTTGGTCCAGCAGCAGACCCTGGCCCCTTGCTGTGGACCCCGAAGGCAGCCAGCCTCCCAGTGCCCCCATTCCTCATCCACAGAGTGGGGACCTCACAGAGCTCACTCCGGGGAGCCTGGGGGCAGGAGCCTCACACCCAAGGACAGGAGACCGGGTCTAATGTCACCGGAGCATCTGGCTGCAGGCCCCACAGATCCCCAGCTCTGAGGCCAGGCAAAGGGCGGCCATCCCAGGCCACACCAGTGAGCAGAGGCCAAGGCCGAGGGCTGCCCAGCCTGGATTCAGTGCAGGACGGCAGGGCTGGCCCCGTGAGGCCCGTCCCGAGACTCCTCACTCCACACTCTGCCCTTCTGGCTCTCTGGGCAGTAGGAGATCACAGTCACCATTACGCAAAGCCACATCCCCAATGGGCTCCGAAGGCTGCCCTCGGGGTAGCATTCCAGGCCACGGGCACCCAGCCGGGCACAGCCCCCCGTCCGTCCCCCTGCCCTCCCCCGCCCTCCCCCTCCATCCCCTGCCCTTCCTCCCCCTCCCCCACTGTTCTCGTAGAGCCTCCCGGGAGGGTCTGAGAGCTCAGGGGCAGCCCCGTCACTCAGGCAGACACTGGGCAGGGCCACCCCTGAGTGGGCATGGTGCAATGCTAGGCCACTCGAAGCTCAGGTGGACGGTGTCCCTCCAGAGCTGGGGACATGCACAGCAGCAGGGTACTGGGCAGAAGGCTGTGGTGGGCCCACGGGAGGCTGGAGTAAGTGGATGCCAGGGCCCGGTCCAGGTGGGACAGCCCCCTGTCCCCGCTGTTCCAGGAGCCAAGTGCAGGCCTCTGGTGCCAGGGTCAGAGCCAGGGCCCCAGCCCTCCAGACAGCACCGGGGAGCCGTGCAACCTGCCCTGCCGCAGGCCCCTTCCTGCTCAGGCCTCTGGGGAGGGCCCACCCACACCTGGCCAGGGCTGCAGGCTCCACCAGGAGCAGGGCCATGGCCTGGGGTCCAGACAGGCAGGTGGCCCAGCCACTGAGCACGCCACTCTGGGCCACCTTGGGCTCCAGGACGTGTCCCCAGCCAGGCCTGAGGGACTTTCTAGATTGAAGCCAGAGCAGAACCACCTCCGTCCCATGGGGAAGGCCAGGGTGGCCCCGCCCAGGGAGGAGGGTTCAGGGGCCCCCGCCTGCTGGGAGCTGACCCCCAGCCCAGGCTGCCAGGTCCTGCGGCCCCCAGGCCCTGCCCCAGCCCCAGGCCTCAGCTCTGAGGCCCTGCAGGGCCCCTGCCCCGGGCACAGGGTCCCCCGCAGTGTGGAGCTGCTGTTAGGAGTCAGGGTGCCCAGGTCCCCCGAGAGCAAGCCCGAGCTCCAGCACTGGGCTCACACTGCCCCTCTGCCACACTCTGGGCAGCCCCACGGGCTGCAGCTCAGCTCAGCCACACGGCACACCCCGTGCCCCTCTTGCCTGCCCCAGCCCCACCCCACTGCCCCTCCAGTGGCTCCTCCTGGCTCCCCCACCCCCAGCTCTCAGACTGCTTCTCCATGATCCTCTTCCTCCTGCAGGAGCTGCTGCTGCAGTCAAGCAAGGACGGAGCCGTCCACCCCTCCTCTGTGGGAGCCCCGGTACCTGGACCCACGCCTGAGCTCCACAGGTGCTCTGTACCTGGACCCACGCCTGAGCTCCACAGGTGCTCTGTAAATATTTGTGGAGTGAAGAAGCCAAGAGTCTGCTGCCTGCCAGACACCGTTCACCTCGCTAGATAAGCGGCATCTCTCAATAGGAAGCAGCTCAGTCCCCTGGGAGGTGGCGGTCATTACTATTCCTGTTTTCCAGATGTAGAGCTGAGGCTCAGAGAGGTTAAGGAACCTGACCCTGGTCACACAGCAATGAGTGGGGACAGGTGTCCACTCCACCCCTACACAGCCCATCATCTACACTGACATCCAACCCTCAGCATGTCCTGGTGACACAGGTAAACCCCCCTGTTTCACAGAGCAGACAACAGGCGCTCAGAGCCCCTCTGCATCAGTCCGTGGGCACATGCCTCCTGCATGAGCAGGTCCAGGAGGGACCCGGGCTCAGAGGCGCCTGCCTGTCCCCTCCCAGGCCCTCCACCCCCATTCTTCTGCCTGAGGGAGGGGCCGGTTTGGACATTTTCCTGGCGGCAGGCTGCCAGCCCCCCCCCCCCGACTTTTAAGAAATATCACCTAATTAGCTGATGGCTGGCGCTCGGCAGTGCCAGCTCCCCTCCTGGGCGTCTGGCCACAGCCTGGGTGCGCCCATATGCCGGTCGCCCTGCCAGGCGGAGCTGGCACCGCTCCGTCCCTGGCAGGGCTGCTGGTGCCTCTGGCTCGGCACCCAAACTGCTGTTCCTGGTGGGTCCTGGGCGCTGGGTGTCCTAGCCGGCCACAGGAGCCACCGCTGGCTGAGCCACACCAGGCTGGCCGTCCCCACGCCTGGGCCACCTGTGGTCTCCATCTCGCCCCACCCTGTGGACATGCTCCTCCCCAGGTAGCCCCGGGGACCCAGTTCTGCTCTCTCCAGCAAGCCAAACACCCTCATTCTCTTAATTATCGGAGAACAGATTTTTCCCCAAATAATTAGGCAATTTAAATCATACGATCTTTCCCTGAGAACTATATTTAACCCTGATTTGAATGTAATTTACACATCGCGGCTCCCTGAAGCAGCTCTGGGAGCCAAAACATGGATCAAATATTTTTTAAATGTCAAATGCTGCTTAATTGTGGATTGCACTGAATTTATTTGTACAGATAAGTGTTTGATCCTCCACGTCTTTCTCCTCCTGAAGCAATTTTCCTTAATCTATATGATACCCCGATTTCTCTAATGCTGGAGGCCCTCACATTTGTGAAGTGCCACGAAGATGCGCATTCAGATGGGGCCGGGGAGCGGCACCTGCAAACCACGCGGCGTCTGCTGCAGCAGAAAGAGCTGGTGCCGAGCGGCTGGTCCAGGGGCCCAGGACGGGCCCGGGCAGCCTGGTGAGGGTCCCCCTCGTCCTGCCCTCCTCCTTCCCGCCCCTCCTAGGAGTTCCATGAGGAGGTTTTGGTACTCGTGCAGGCAGCAGCGGGGGGCACCTCTGGCGCCCTCAGGAGCAGGCCCCAGGGACAGGTCAGCAGGGAGAGGCAGGAGGGAGGACAAGGGACCTTTTCTTCATTTGTTCTTCTTAGATATAGATGACGTGGAGTGGTTTTGACATATCACACATTCATGGAGTGTGACTTCCCATTCCTGTGGCTGTACGTGACATGGAGTCTCACTGGCCCTGGATTCACATGTGGACACAGGAAGGTCACGTCCGACCACTCCACTGTCCCATTGCCATCCTCCCCTTCCCTTCATTCCCTTTGTCTGATCCAGTGAACTTCTGTCCCCTCCCTTACTGTGCGGCAGCGTCTGCATACCAGAGACAACGCTTGGCCTTTGATGTTGAGGACTGACTCATGTCACGTAGCAGAACAGTCTCCAGCTCCATCCATGAACCAGCAGAAGTCTTAAAGCCATTCTTCTTTGTGGCTGAGTAATATCCCACTGTGTACACGTACCACCTTTTCTTCATCCATTCGTCTGTCAAAGGTGGGTTCCATAGCTTGGTTATTGTGAATCGAGCTGCTGTAAACACTGATGTGGCTGGTCACTGTAGTAGGCTGGTTTTAATCCTTTGGGTTAAAATGTAGAAATGGAATAGCTGGGTCAAATGGTGGTTCCATTCCAAGTTTTCTGACGAATCTCCATCCTGCTTTCCAGAGGGGTTGCACCAATTGACAGTGCCACCGGCTATGTGTGAGTGAACCTTCCCCCACGTCCTCGCCAACATCTGTCGGGGCTTATATTCTTGATGACGGCCATTCTGACTGGGGGAGATGGAGCCTCGGTGCAGTTCCGATCTGCATTTCTCTAATTGCTAGTGACGTTGAACATTTTTCACATACTTTTGACCATTTGTACTCCGTCTGTGAAGCGCCTGCTCAGTTCCTAGCCTGTGCGTGAGCTGGTTAACCCCCTGTCTTGAAGCGAGAGGGGAAGGGGCAGGTCCTGCAGCCACGTGTCCTGGGCAGCACTGTGGCCCCGGGGGCGGAAGTTTCCAGAGCCCTGCGCCTGGGTGCAGGAATGCTCCTGGACAGGCTCTGGGTGAGTCCACCCTGCTTCCCCACTGAGGTTCTCCGGGCTGTGGACTGCGGCCCCCCACAGGGAAGCCCTCAGCCCGAGGAGCCGCCGGCCCAGCCTGCTCCTCACGGCTCCAGCCCCACCTCTGGGAGCTCCGGCCTGGCCTGCAGCGGGCCTCGGGCTCTCCTCCTCTTGCGGTGCCTGCACCCTCTCCTCCTGCTGCCCAGGGCTCGGGCCGGTGTCTGTGGCCTCGCTCCTCCACAGTGCTGGTCCCCCAGGCTGGACGCGCTGCTCTCAGTGTCCGGGCCGCTGTCCCTGTGCTTCCCGCAGCCCCTGCGCCATGGCCACCCCGCAGCAGTGGGGACACTCTGGTCCTCCAGGGCCAGGGGCGGCCTCCTGGACCTGCCTGGGCTCCCGGGACAGCGGTGCCCACGGGCTTTCTTCCTGCATAGCAATCTAGGGACGTCCCCTTCCCTCTGCAGCCACCAGCAGTGCTATCAAGGCCGAGGTCACGCTCCCTGCTCGTGGCCACGGCCTGCCCCACGTTAGTTCTTCAGCGAGCATCTCTGGATTTTTCCCCTGTGGCTGTAGACCTGCCGCAGCTGCGGAGGCGCTTCCAGAGGCACGGTCTGCGTGACCTCACCCTCTCTGGCACCTCATCTTCTGTTTCCAAAACACACCGGGTCTTGTTGGCGAGCCTCTGCCGGCACCGCGGCTCCTGTCCCTGCTGCCTTCATGTCATGTCCATGGACATGACAGCTCTGCCAAGTGCTCCTCTGCTGCCCGGAAGTGCTGCTTCCAGCCTGCTGTTTCCTCGCTCTCCCCGCCTGGGGCCCTGCCAAGGCCGTGAATTTGGGGTGTTATGGGTGGAGCACAGTGCGAGAGGTGCAAGGTCCCCTGAGTGTGCTGATGTCCATGGCGATGGGCACTGTGGTCACAGCAACCTCCAAGTCACATGGCCAAATCCAGTGTCAGGGAGGGAGGCAAGAGTGACTCCCCGAGGCCAGGGCCGGCCTGGGGCTGACCACCAGCGGCAGAAGCCCGACTCCACAGGCAGGTCTGCACGCTGCCCGGGTGTCCACAGGCTGCACACCGTCCCTGACCACAAGCAAGAGGAGCGGCTGGTAACGGGGAGCCACAGGGGCCCAGGGACCCCCTCCTCAGCCTCCATCTCAGCAGGCCCCTGCTCTCGCGCTGAACAAGACAGAAACAGATGGAGCAAGTGGACAAACCCACCGTGTGGCTGCCACCAGCTCAGTCACCCAGACGGTCAGCCAGGCAATCAGGGTGGGCAGAGCTGGCCAGAGAACCAGGACGCCACCACTGAGGTCGTCACAGACCCCGCTCCAGCGTCCCCAGGATGGCCACCGGGACAGAACAGCTGACCACGAAACACCTGAAGGAGGGAGACCTCTTCCGCGCGTTTGTACTAGACGGTCAACAGCAGAGACAGGGGGACCCCACCCAGTACGTGGGGATTAAACGACTTCTACATCACACACGGGCCAGAGGAGGCTCCACGGGATTTACGATATGTGGACGCCATGAAAATACAACTTGACAAAATTAGCTGTAGCAAAATTAGTGCTGAAGGGGAATTTATAGCATGAATGCCTTTGCCCAGCAAGAAGAAAGACCCAAAATAAGTAATCTGAGCTTCCGCCTCAGGAAACCAGAAATAGAAGACCCACTTAAAACCGCAGCAAGCAGAAAGAAATAATAAAAATCAGAGAAAATCCGTGCCATTAAGGACAGGATGACAAGAGGAAAAAACAAAATCAAAACCTTATTCTTTGAAAGATCAATGAAAGTGATAGATCTCCAGCCGGGCTCAGAAAACGTATCAAACCAAAAGAGGGGTCCTCAGCACTGACCCAGGAACAGGAAGGGCGGCAGAATCCTCTGCCCTCTGGGTACCAACAGCCTTGAAAATCCAAGAAGATATGCAGCGCCCCCCAGAGGACTCCCTGGCGGGTCCCTGGAGGGGAGCAGGAGGCGGGCAGGTGTCCATTTCAACACTGAGCAGTCGGTCACCACCCCGGGAAGGAAAGCTCGGGGCCTCGTGGAGAACTGCACCCGCTTCAGGGATAATCCCCTTCCCCACTCATTCCTACCCTTCCCTCCCGACCTCCAGCCCCACACCAACCAGGGACACCCACCAGCACAGCCCAGCCCAGAGGCTGTCACACACAGGGACACAGCAGTCATGGCTGGGCATTTCCAGCGCAAGCCCAGCGACCTGCCTACAGCATGACTGTCCGTCAGGACGGGCCTCGCTCCAACGGACTATGTCCTGGAACAGGTACGCTTGCGGGACACCAGGGGACACGTGAGGCCAGTGCTTCCAACACGCAGGCCTGGGCCACAGGAACCCGAGGTCAAGCTCCAGCAGAGCCCCGAGAACAGAAGACCACAGTCATTCCAACAAGATACGGATCTGTTGGCTGAGAAGCCAGAGAGCGAAGAGAGAAATCAAGACTCCTCTGTAGACGAGATGAGCTGAGTCTGAAGGTTGTGGGAGTCAAGAGCCACGGGGAACAGAGGGAGGACCCCCAAGAGGCTGGAGTAGGTCCCCACAGGGGACAGAGGGAGGACCCCCAAGAGGCTGGAGTAGGTTCCCATGGGGGACAGAGGGAGGACCTGCCCCCACTCCAGCACTCTCTGCGTGGCCAGGACCACAAGGCAGGACAGAGGTAGTGAGACAGGTGACAGACCTAAGGAATTAGCAGAGACGGATGTCACTACTGATCTGAAGCAAAGGACAAGGGTGGCCATGGAGGAGGGTGGCGCTGGGACAGTGGCAGACGGAGTGCACATAACAACAGCAGTTGAGACACAAAGGGCGTTTTCACCAGAACCACCTCGAAATGGATTGGGCCTAACTGTCAACACAGGAGTGTAAACTCCCGAAGAAACCCCGGCCACGGGACCTCGTAGAGAGAACCTGAGTACCTGGACCTCTGAACACTCAGACCTTGCAGAGTGAAGGAACACGCCACACTGGGAGGAGAACCTTGGTGAAACGCAGGCAGATCAGATCCAGACTGTGTCCAAAGCCACCAAGGACTCTAACCCCTAATCACAAGAAATGCCCCGGTTTGAAAATGAGAAGGGCTGAGCAAGCTTCTCCTGACAAAGCAGGAGGCAAACGGGCACGTGAAGCCACACGATGCCACCTCCACCAGGAAGCGCACGTTGGATCAATAGTGAGACACCACTGTGTGCACACCGGTGTGGCGGGGTTCCAAAACACAATCACCAATGAGGGCATGGAGCCGTGGGATCTGCGTCCGTGGTCTGTCCATCACTGGTGGGAGCAGAAGGAGACACTGCCCGAGAGAGAAGCCCTAGGTGTTTACCAAGGGATCTAGGAACTTATGTCACACAGAAGCCTCACACGCATGTTTACAGCCGCTTCCCTTCATAATTACTAAACCCGGGAAGCAGCCAGGATGTCCTTCACCAGGACATGGATAAACAGATTCAGGAGTACCGACCCCTGGATAAGGGGACACAGTCAGAGGTGAGAGGAGAGGCACTGCCGGGCCACACACAGGCACAGGGGGTGCTTGAGCGACTGCTGCTCAGCAGGATAACAACCCAAATGGCCACACACAGCAACTCCAGCTCTGGGACCCCAGCTCCAGGACCCCAGCTCTGTGACCCCAGCTCTGTGACCCCAGCTCTGTGACCCCAGCTCCAGGACCCCAGCTCTGTGACCCCAGCTCCAGAACCCCAGCTCTGTGACCCCAGCTCCAGGACCCCAGCTCCAGAACCCCAGCTCCGGGACCCCGGCTCCAGGACTACAGCTCCAGGACCCCAGCTCTGTGACCCCAGCTCTGTGACCCCAGCTCCAGGACTACAGCTCCAGGACCCCAGCTCTGTGACCCCAGCTCTGTGACCCCGGCTCCAGGACTACAGCTCCAGGACCCCAGCTCTGTGACCCCAGCTCTGTGACCCCAGCTCCAGGACCCCAGCTCCGGGACATCAGGAGAAACAAACCCACGGCCCGGGGCACAGACCGGGGACATCGAGGAGGAACATGGGGTGTGGGCAGCAGAGCATTCTCTGTGACGCTGCAGCGCAGGAGGCACAGTGTCCACAGCTGTCCCTGCTTTGACGCATGCCTGAGGGACATCAGTCTGGGGGGAGGACAGCCTCGCCCGGCTCATGTTTGGTCCCCTTCCAGGGCCCGCCCCACGGCCCCAGCACCTCCCTCTAGACCCTCCTCATGTTCCCACCACTTCCCAGGGCACACAGCTGGGGGCCGACTTCTAACACATGGGCTTTGGGGACATTCTAGGACCACAGTGCAGTTGGCATGGACCTTGGGCCCAGCTCAGAGCCGTGCACCAGGAGCAGACCCCCACGTGTCAGATCCCTACCCCGTTATCCAGGGAGGTTCCCAGGGGTGCAAGCGTGCTACCTCCTCCATGTGTGCTGCCTCTAGGGGGCGGGGGTCAGTGTCTCTGTCCAGCAGAGAAGTGAGGCCCAGGACACAGAGGCCACAAGCAGGCAGCAGGTTTGCTGAAAAGCGACAGATGCAGAGTCAGACTTCTGCAGAGAGAAGGGCCCAGCGGGGAGTCCGGGAGAGTTGAGGCCTGTTCTCCTTATGGTCTCTGGAGTCTCCTCCTTTCCTTATCTCCTCCCTGTCCACGTGCTCCTCGCCATTATTGATGGGTGTCCCCTCTGTCCACAGGTCTGTTTTAGTTCTTTGGTTAGGTCCCCCACTTAGGGACACGAGTAGGGAGGGGTCTGTCTGATTGGGTCCCAGGTGTGCCCACGCGCACTTTGTCCAGCAGGAAGCTGACCTCACCAGAAGACCCTCTCTGTGCGCCTTTGTCCTGATCCTGCCCGGCCCCCTCCCTCGCCATCTTGCTGGGCTGCCTAGGCCTCTACATGTCCCTCATAAGGGTGGGAGGGGTCCCAAGTCACCCTGGGGATGGTGGGATCCTTCAAAGTAAAGCAGAAGGAGCCTCACAACCTTGACCACTGTCCCCCATGTGACAGGCGAGCAGCTCTGCCTCGGCTCCCCGTGCACTGGAACTCGGCAAGAGGGTGGACGGAGGGCTCGGGCCTCCTGCCGGACAGGGGGCTACAGATGGCCTCGGCAGGGGCTAGCATGGTCCACGTGGGTTGCCCGGAGCCCAATGCATGTTGAGCATAATATGGACACTGCAGTGGGATGGTCAGTTCTGTGGGTCAACTTGACCAGCCTCAGGACGCCCAGATTAAACGTCCTTCTGTGTGGGTCTGTGAGGTGTTTAGGGAGAGGAGTGCGTGGATCGTTCACTCAGCCAAGCAGCCGCCCTCCCCAGCATAGTGGGCATCTCCCCAGTCCAGGAATCCCAGCAGGACAAGGTGGACACGAATGGGACCTGTTGACTTCCTGCCTTGATGCTTCAGCTGGGGCATCTCTTCTCGTCCTCTCTGACCCTCAGACTGAGAGGACACCGCTGGCCCCGGGCTCCCAGGCCTTCCGGCTCACACTGCGCACAACCTTGCTCTCCAGGGTCTCCAGCCAGCAGCTGCCAGCGTGGACTCCTCAGCCTTGGGACCAGGTGAGCCGTCTCCCAGACACTCTCCTTGGGTGGACACTCATGTGGGCTCCCACTACCAGGCCAATTAATCTGTGCATGCCCGTCCTCCCGGAAGTGGGCACCCGTGAGTGTGGGCTGGACGGAGGCCGTCCTTCCATAGGCGTGGGGAGGGCAGGGCGTGGCTTCCCCAGGGAGACACTTGTCAACAGTGATTGCCACTTGGATGATACAGGCCTTGGCCTGAGCCTTGAGTACAACAACACCTGGCCACTGTCCTCCTCCTGGCCCAGGCCAGCCTGGAGGAAGCAGCAGAACCTCCCAGGGGAGGGGCATCCCACAAAGGACCAGGACTTCCAGGCCGTCGGGGGAAGAAGGGGAGTCTGGGAAACCCGCAGACCCGAGGGCCGCCCAGGAGGCGCAGCAGGTAGTGTGGTGGGCGCCCGGGCAGCGCTTGGGAGCAGATGAGGACACTAGGCAGCAACCTGACGGGCCGCACCTGTCCGGGTGACATTCCCACCACTCAGTAATGGTGAAATCCACCCACTGACGTGAGAATTTTCTACGCCGCCTTCACAGTTTTTCTGGAAATATAAAGCTGTTGTAAAAAATAAATTTGGCTTTTTAAAAAGGCATGCATTTTTATGACATGTGGATTTTACCTAAATAGAGTTGGTTTTAAGTCTTGAAAAACTGCGGTCTCCTGCCCTGCGGAGCTTTGGTTTCATGAAAGAGGAAAATAATCCAGAAGCAGCAACGAGTATGTCCAAGCTCAGGGTGAGTTCCACTCTGAGGTGACCATCCGGGAGCAGCAGGGAACCAAGGCAGGGTCCCCTGACACCCCCAGGAGGCAGAGCCAGCCCGGGCCCTCTAGCTCCAAGGTGCCAGGTGGCAGGTGCCCTCGGGAAGCGGTCCCTGTGCTCACAGAAGATTAGGCCGGGGACAGCGTCCAGGCAGGGAGGGCGTGGGGGCCCCACAAAGACATTTGGTGTCCTCAGAGGAACGCAGGAGGCCCCAGCATGGAAACTGAGCTCCTGGTACCAGGCCACGCTCAGAGACGCCATCACCGCCGGTCCCCCTGGGCTTCGGGAAATGACCACGGCCACTCCACTGAGAAGGCAGCCCCTGGCTCGGCGCCTCCTGCCTCCAAAACACACTCTGCATTAAGTGTAATGGGTTTTAGGGAATTTATTTTGCCAATTTTAGAACCCACCATAAAGAAGAAATATGAGAGAATTTTATGAGGTGTACTGTATATCTTTAATACTCGTATTTTTTCTCGAAATGCTGAGAATATCAATTACGTTTATGGCTTCGCGAGGAGACGCTCCACCCCACGGCCAGCAAAGTGAGTCCTGGCAGAAAATAAGCTGTGGGGGGCCCGGGGTCCCACACCCTGCAGGCTGCAGGGTGCCGGCCGGCTCCAGACCACAAGGTGCTGACAGTCTCCAGGAGCCCCTGGGGGAGGGAGGGTGTGCATGTGTGTGCCGGCCTGTTTGAGTGTGTGCACGTGTGCCTGTGTGTGCTCTCTGTGTCAAAGGATGGTCCTGAGGAGGGAGAGCCTGGGACTGGGAGAGTCCTATGGAAACAGAGGGGACCCACCAACGGCCCTGCACAGGACAGAGGGAGCTTTTCTCCAGGACCCAGCTCCCAGCAAACTCCCAGCCAGCCTCCTGATCCAGGATCTCCTGCAGGACTCTATTCCAGCCTCTGCCCGGCCCCCATACCCTCAGGACCCCCACACTGGACCCAGGGCTTTCTGTGGTCCTGCTCATCCACTTGGTCTCCCCAGCTGAGCCAGGAACCCAGACAAGGAGCCAGAAGCTCCATCGCAGCAGGTGGGCTGGCCCGGGGGTTCTGGGTCAGGGCAGCAGAGGCACAGCCCTTGGGTACAGGACTCAGAAGCTGAGCATACTACGCCCCTCACTTTCAGCCACTGAAGGAGGAGTCCTGGACTCCTGAGGCTCTGGCCTGGGGCCTGGTGCCGGCCCCACCCTGCAGATGGCACCCCGAAGCCAGAGAAGCACAGCCTCCCGAGCCGAGCATCCAGATGGCTGTGGAGCCAGCAGGGCCACACTGTACGTGTGCCCACACACACGCTCGTGCACACACTTGTCCACAGACTTGCACACACAGACACACATGAGCCCACTGGATTGGAGAGCGTCTGCTCCTTGCAACTGAGGAATTCTGCAGAGTGACCCCACCTGGACCCTGTGCACCCCTGGGCGGGGGGCCAGAGCCTCCTGGGGCAGGGCTGGGCACCCAGGGGTGACCTGCGAGGAGGCGGCCCGCCCTGTGCTGCTTAAGGTTATTTACGGCTCCGACGTGCACGTTTGTTTAAAATCTGCTGCGGAATTCATCCTCTCTGCCACTTACTCAGCCATTATCGGCCATCGCAAAAGTGCCGAAGAGAGAGTCATAAAAGGCCGTGATTTACGAGGCACAAGAACACAGGATGAAGGAGAGGAAATTAAACCCTTTACCTGAGAGATGACTTACCAGTCCAGCCGAGGCGAACACCACAGGGCCAAGAGCCGCGGGGGCAGCGGAGGTGTCCGTCCTGAGCGCGACCCTGGGCTCACCTGCAGGAGGCGCCAGCCCCAGGGCCCAGGGCCCAGGGCCCTCCGCGTGCCCCCGTGGGGGCTGCAGGACCTAGGGATGTTCCATCACTCTCCAGGCCTCTGTTTACCCCTCTGAACCAACGCTGGACAGGTGGGCTCAGAGACTGAATAGCCAAGGACAAGCTGGAGGTGCCCCCGCCAGGGTGCCCTCCTCCCTGCCCCCATGCCAACCTCTGGCCCTGCCCCCACCCGGGCTGGCCTTGTCCTCACTGCTGCTGGGGTGTGGGGGACCCACATCCTGGGCCAGAGAAGAAAGCCATGGCTGTCTCAGCTTTGTCCTGCCCTCTTGGGGAACCCCCCTCATGTCCCACTATTCTCCCCATACCCCAGGAGGCCCCAGGCCTCCTAGGCCGAGAGGTGATATCCAGCAGGGTGGACGTCATCCCCCGAGCTCTGGGAAAGGGCTGGATCCTGGGGTTCTGCCCCAGAGTTCTCAGGGTCTGGAGGCAGATTCTCAAGAGTGGGGAGGTCAACAGGAGTCCCAGGCCAGGTCCTGAATGGCACCGGCCAGGTCCCTGGGAAGCCCTGCGGAACCAGGGCGGCCTCAGCCCCCGGAGGGCGCCTGGTGCCAGGGCTCCAGCTGGGGAGGGAGGGCCGGGCGCCCTGGGTCCCAGCCTGATGAGGCCCGCGGGGACACTGCCTGTGCAGCTCCGGCCTGGGCGGAGGGGAAGGAGGGTCTCCTAGGACAGGCCCGCGGGAGCCTCTCCCTACCCGCTGCCCCACCTGAGGGCCAAAGGAGCAGCACCTGGGCACACACCTAACCCGGAAGCTGCCTCCCGCCTGCTGGTCCACCTCCCGCCACTCACTGCCTCCACAGGGCTACCCTGTCCAAGAGGGTTCTGAGCCCAGAAGGGCCACCCATCAGGGTCACCAAGAGATCCCTCTATCAGAGGCCAGCAGGGGGGGGCATGGGGATGTGCTCTGCTTTGTGTGGTTTCCACTTCCTTAAAAAGAAAACCGCCAGGGACTACAGTTGTCCATAAAGCTCTAGTGGACTTAGAAATCAGCAGGGCACTTCCCGAGAAAATAAGAATTTGATTTTTCAATTAAAGCCAGGCATACACTGAGCCTATGCCTCGGGGACACATTTGCTTTGCAAACAGCCTGGTGGCACCGTCATCCCCACCCCCAACCAGAGAAGGACAGCAAAACCAGGCCCCTCCTGGCACCTCTCCAGTACCCCAGCCACAGGCTCAGCTCCTGGCCTCCCCAGCCAGCCCCAGGCTCTGCGCCCCCCACCTCAGGGTCCTCACACAAGACCTGGGGGGCTCCGGCCTCGGTTGGCAGGAGGTGGCAGGGTGGAGCAAGAGGGGTGACCTCACACTTCCTCCCTCCTGCCCATGCCTGGCGCCCCAGGCCCCAGCCCAGAGCTCCTCTCCCCCTCTTCCAGCAGGCCATTCCTGGGAGGGCCCCAGTCGCACCCCGAAGCTGTACTTCCCAGGTCACACCCTGGCTGCCCTCCGGGGCCCAGAGCAGCACCCCCCTCCAGACAGCTCAGGGTCAGCCAGACTCCCAAGACCCTGATGTTGGTGGGGGAGAAGGACAGAGGGGGCCCTGGGAGGACCCAAAGGAAGGAAGGGACACTCTGATCAAGACTGCAATTTCAAAAGGTAAGAAGAGAGATGAAGCTCGCCACGGTGGTGGCCCAAGGGCAGGACCAGGGAAGAGGGGGCAATGCCCAGAACAGGTGTGCTGAGCCCACACCACCCTGGAGAGCTCAGGGCAGGGCAGGACCCTCTCCCGAGGGCCCAGCTTTGCTGACCTGGGGTGCTCACACCAGAGCACAGCACAGGCCTCACTCACACAAGTCCCACCACCCCCACGCCAGGCCCCCTTGACAGCCTCAGTGTCCCCAGCTGGACAAAGAATGCATGTCCACGACTCTTGCTGCTCCCAGGCCCTGGGTGCTGGCCTGCTCAAGGTCACTGGCCTGTCTGCCTCCAGACTGACCCTGGGTCTGGCTGGGCCAGCCGGGGTCACCTGCTGTAATGCTGCAGACAGCTCAACCCAGGGCTGCAAGAACGAAGGCCATCCCTCCGTCTCATTCTTGTTTTCTTCCCAGCGTAATTGAAAAATCAATATGTTGCAGAATTTCTGTGCAAACCACAAATACAATCATTTCCAATCTCAAAGAGGACCATCCTGCAGCACAGCAGCTGTGACCCAGAGGCCCCAGCACAGCTCTGGGGTGGCAGCCGAGCCGGCAGACGCCACCCCGAGCCATCCTCACAGGGCCCCGCCCAGGGACACCTGGCCCCAGATTCAATCAAGCCTTCCTGCACGGCTTCTGATCGCACCGTGCCCGGCTCATAAATAATGGCACTTAATGAAAGGCATGAAAAGTCAATTAACTGTAAGCATAGTTACACACGGCCACGCCACACCTGTCACCGATAGAGCTCGCGTTGGAACTTATTACATTTTTATCAACTCGGCCTCCTGAGCCACCACGCAATCTGGGCAGCGACCGTCCTCTGTAATCAGAGTCGTTGGCTTTTATGGGTTTGCTCAATTTCGCCCAAGGGACAGATGGCACAAAGCAAGGAGAAAGCCACCGCCTGCTTCAAGTGGAGGACAAGCCAAGGCCAGGCCCCCAGGCCGGGGTAGACATGGCCAGCCCAGCTTGCCCAGCCCTGCCTAGCGAGGCACGGAGCCTGCCACACCTGACTGGCCCAGCCACCCTGCGCCTGACCCCAGGCCCCCAGGACATACTTACCCACAGGGAGCCTACCTGAGCCTTGTTGTTCCCAACCTGCTGTCAAAATTAAGCCCAGCACCCATGTCACCCAGGCAGTGTGCTCCCTCTCTGCCCAGGGCTGGGCCATGCCTTGTCTGTGGGCTGTGGACTCCTTCTCAGGCATTCCAGTGACCCCACAGCAGCTCCACGGTGACCACTGCCTGCCCTGCACTGGACCCCAGAGTCAGTCCCTGTTCCCCGAGGACGCTGTGATGGGGTGAAGGAAGCCAGGTACCCAGAGTCCCTGCCCAGGGCTCAGCCCCTCCCCGCTGGGTGGCAGGTCCCCAAGACCTGGCAGAGAGGGAGGAAGCAGACCAGAGCTGAGAACCCGGCTGGGAGCCTCGCCGGTGCCTCAGGTGGCACCTGCCCACCCTGGCCCCGACTGCCTCCTGCTTCTGGTCTGCTTCTCCCTGGTGGTCTCACCCCTTCTAAAGTGCACTTCCAGGGTGGGTCCACCTTCTCCAGAGACCCCCGCCCACATCCTCTCGCCTCTGGGGGAGACAGCAAGGAACAGGGACAATGTCCCAACAGGACCAAGGTGCTGCCGGCTCAACACCCTGCCCTCGTCCCAAGCCAGCCTGTCCCAGACAGGGCCCTCCACATCTCCCTGCCCTGGCTTTGGTCCACCGCAGTGGGACCCCTGACCACTGCAGCCACCTGGCATCTCCACCACTGTGTGCAGGGGCCACCAACATCTCTGACCTCACTGGGCTGGAGAGGAGGGCTCTGTTTCCCACCAGAGTCCCCCAGGGCCAAGACACAGAGCTGGCTGGCCACTCCAGTGTCGGCCCAGGACCTGAAATCCTTCCTTCCGGTTTTCCCCCAAGGTCTGGTACTCCTCCTGGTGGTGGCCACAGACCACACACTGTGCTCTGGGGGCGGTCTCCCCTGTAAACAGTAGCGTCACAGCCATGCACTACTTCATCCACACATTCCTATATGGTGGCCTCCCACCCCCAGGGCTACGGAGCACCCAAGATGTGTCTCCTCCACCACAGGGCTGGAGCTGAAGGACTGTCCGGGCTGCACGAGGCACGGTTAACACAGAAAGGTGACGCTGTGCCTGTCAGAGTACGCCAGGTTCCTGCCCCGTCTGGGCCTTGGCTGCCCCAGGCCCCAAGCAGCCACGGCCTGACTTCTGCCATTTCCAATGATGCACATTTCCTAGGATTTTATGTCAATTCTTCCTAGAATCATAAACAGCTGCCCTTTTTATCCAGCTGCTGTCCCTTGGCATGCCACTTGTCACTTTTCCATGCCGCCATGTTACACACCAGGCTGCATGAGCATCATACAAACCCCACATGGACATGCGCTGTGGCCACCCTTAACCTAAGCCGCCCATCTGGCGGTCAGCTCCCGGCCACCCGGCTGAGTGGCCATTGTGCATCTCTGCGATCTGTGCATCGTGACGGGCGAGGGACATTTTCTTCCCGACTTGTGGAATCCAGCAGTGAAGCCACTGGAGCCTGGGGCCTCTTCACGGGCTTCTGGCGCGGTCCGTTTTCAACCTGGTCATCGGCTCCATCTGGAGTGCGCGGTGGCCCTTTGTGTCTCCAAGGAACTGGCCTGTTCTGAGTTGGATTTGTCAGTGTGAGGTTCTGCACCCACTGCCTGCTGTCCCCTCAAGATCAGTGGCGCAGCTTGATACTGAGTGTCCTGGTCAGCCTGGTGGGCGAAGGCTTGCTCGTCTTACCCACCATCTTGGAACCGTGGGTCTGCTGACCTCCCTGCGGCGTCCATGCTCACTGCCCCGCTGGCCGCCTTGGGCCTGTGGCTCCCTGTCCTCTGTTACGCAGGCTGAGTTTGCTCTTCAAGCCCTCGGTTCTCGAGGTAGCAGCTGAGGTCACTGGTTGTGATCTCTCTTCTAATGTTTCTGTCACTTTTTCATCTTGGTGACCAGAAGGCCTGACGAGGGCAGCTTCAGGAGAAAACGTTTATTTGGCTCATGGTTTCAGAGGTCCAGGCCATAGGTGGCGACTCTATGGCTCTGGGCCAGGGACACAGGACATCATGGCAGAAGGACATGGAGGAGGAAAGCAGCTCAAGATGTGACAACCAGGAAGCAGAGAGAGCTCTGCTCACCAGGGACAAAATATAAACAGCTCCAGGGACCACCTCTTCAGCCACTTCCCCAGCCCTCAGTTACCACCAGGTAATCCCTGTCAGTGGATTAATGCGCTATTAGTCACCTCACATGAGCTTTGGGGGGACACCTTCTATGCCAACCCTGACAACTAACACAGGTATGCGATGCTGTAGTGCTAATACAGGTATGCGATGCTGTAGTGCTAATACAGGTATGCGATGCTGTAGTGCCTAACACAAGTATGCGATGCTGTAGTGCCTAACACAGGTATGCAATTCTGTAGTGCTCATACAGGTATGCAATGCTGTAGTGCCTAACACAGATAGGCGATGCTGTAGTGCCTAACACAGGTATGCGATGCTGTAGTGCTAACACAGGTATGCGATGCTGTAGTGTCTAACACAGGTATGCGATGCTGTAGTGCTAACACAGGTATGTGATGCTGTAGTGCTAACACAGGTATGCGATGCTGTAGTGCTAACACAGGTATGTGATGCTGTAGTGCTAACACAGGTATGCGATGCTGTAGTGCTAACACAGGTATGCAATGCTGTAGTGCTAATACAGGTATGCAGGCCCCGGAGGTGGGACAGGCCCTGAATGCCACACTCTCCTCCATCTGGGGAACTCCCCAGTGCCTGGACCTCCTCAATGCCAGAGGCTTCACCATCCCTCAGCACCTAAATCCTACCACTGCCCCTGATAAGGGGTCTCTCATGTCCTGATGCCCCAGGTCCCAGATCCACAGCCAGCACCCCTCTCCAGGCTGGGACCCAGGACTCAGCACTTTAAACCCAGAGAGCAAGACAGCCTGGCAATGTCCCTCTCCTTTATGATTCAGGGAGAAGGACCTCAAAGGGCTGGGGGTCCCAATTCAAAAACAGACACGGGGTCTGAATGGACACGCCTCAAAGAAGATAAGAAGATGGCCAACAGGCACGTGGAAGGGGGCTGGGCATCCTTGGTCATTAGGGAAGTGCAAAGCAAAGCCACTGCATGCCAGCAGGATGGCTGCCCTCCAAACAGAGACGAGATCGGCTTTGGCAACGTGGGGAGATGATAGCCTGCGAGCTGCAGGGAGGAAGGTGAGAGGGAGCACCCACCACGGGAAAGAGCTTAGCGGTTAGATGAGAATTGCCACATGACCCCACGACCCTGCTCCTGGGTGGACACACTGAAGACTCGAAAAAAGGGTCTTGAAGGGGCCTAGTGACGGATGTCAGGGGCAGCAATGTCCATGACAGCAAAGAGCCGAGCAGCTCTGTCTGTCGTCAGACGGCTGGCAAACGGGCACGGCACCCACACACCCGAAACCGTGGGAGGAAGGCACCTGGAGACTGAAGATGCCCTGATAGGGAAAGAAGCTGCACACGGAAGGACAACGTGCTGTCTTCCTGCGTGGGGCCCACGGCGACAGAATGCAGGCGGGGCTGGGAGGCCAGGGCACTAGTGCTTACTAGGACGGAGCCTCGAGTGGCCCCCAGGCCCTATCGCAAGTGGTTCAAAGGATAAATGACCTGCATTTGGCTACGGTAAGGGAGAAAGGCAGGAGGTGTCCAGCCTATTAGCTGGGCACTCTCTGGCCGTGCGTGGGCTGAGGCCTCCTGGCCATGCAGCTGCCAGGTTGGTGCAGTCGGTATTGGAGAAGGTGGAAGTGCCCGCTGGAGGGAGGCCTTCCCCCACCTTCCTGTGATTCTCCTGGCTCTGGCTGAGGGTGTCCTCCCAGGAGCAGAACTTCCCCAGACTGAGGAGAAACAGCCCGCCGGAGGCCTCGTGTCCCAAGCATCCGGGTTCTGGAAGCGTAACGATGAGCTACAGGTTGGGGGATTCTGCGGGAGTCAGGACAGAAGGGGCAGCCAGCACCCTCCTGCCATGGGTGACCTCAACTGGCAGGAGGCTTCTTCTGAACCGAGGACACCGCCACCTCTAAGCCTTGGTCTCCTCATCCCACCTTCCCGGTCCCCAGCCTCTGGCCCTGCCTTGACTCCCCACCTGGCCATTGGGGGCCCACCCACAGCAGCGTGATACAGCAACCCCGCCCAGCAGCAGGTCAAATTTACCCAGACCTAGGCTGACCAGAGGGACCCTTCCCACTGCTGACTCCACCAAAGGCACCACACACAACTCACACGCAGACACAAGGAAGCATGTGCACACAGACTACAGACACACCGCCCCTACACACGGCACACGGGTTCACTCACGTGGGCACACTCGGGCACACCTAGCATCCAAGGGCTTATTGCAGCCAGAAACAATGCTCCTGCCACAGCCTCTTGGAGGGCTGCTCTGGGTCCCCGGGGTTCCGGCCCCGCTAAGCAGGCTGCGGGATGTGCAGACACACCCGGGCTGGCCCGTCCCCCAGGGAGGGCGCACACGGCGAGCGCTGGCCTGAGAGGCTGCCGGGATTGAGTCTGAAATTGCCTCCACCTGGGCTCTGGGACCACAAGCACGCAGAGGACCCTCTCCTCAAAGCCCCTGCCTCGGGGGCGCCAGCCTGCACCGCCGTGTGCCCCTCCCTGGCCGGCCACGTGACTCCTCGGGGTCCGGAGCCCTGCAGAGTCAGGCCTGGCGTGATGGCAGCCAGTGGATTCCACACTCACACTCAGCCACGCTCGCAGCCCTGCACAGATGGCTCTTGAGACACCAAACGCTGCGGGCAGCATGGTGCTTTGTTGCCTCCTGGCTTCCCTCCTTTGTCCCTCACTCCTGGAGCCCCTGACCCCCAGAGCCACTGGCACCCAGCCTGGCGGGCCCTCGGCACAGCGTGTAGGTGTTGCACGTGGAGCGCGTGCGGATGCCACTGGACGAGATCAGAGAAAAGCCCAGACTCCTGGCATCCTTTAGGGTGCTCGGCCCTGCCGTGCTGAGTCCACCCGCAGCCAGCCGTGGACACCTCAGACAGCCCGCGCAGGGCTGCAGACTGCCCAGCTCCCACAGAGATTTGGGCTGGTGGCCCTGGTGTGGGGGCCAGGGAGGAGCTGGGCAGCTGCTCTTCTACCTCCAACAGAACGTGGCCAGCAGGGAGGGGCTTTCTCTCAACTGGGCCACCCACTGCCAAGAGCTTGAGACCCCAGCCCCAGGGGACCAGATGCAGCCGGGGCCACAGTGCCAGGGCAAGAGGACCTAGGCCAGGGCGAGGTGGCAGGAGCGCCCACAGTATAAGGACATGATCTGAGTTAGGGAAGAACCTGCGGGGGCAGCTGGCCAGCAGAGGCCCACAGGAGTGGACTCACGGGACACCGAGGCCTTGGCAGAGCCTGTTGGGGGCAGGCATGAGCCTCCTGGTGGCCAGGCACACCCGCCTTCAGGATGGAACCCCCAAGGTCCCTTCTGCATCCTCCCCGCTGGGGACCAGCCAGGGTCGCACAGGCGCTGGACCAGCTCTCCCCACTGACCCACACCTCTGGCCCTCACGTCCTGTGTCCCCTCTCCTGAGTGCGGGTGGGCCACCCCTGAGCACCTCCTTCAGACCAGGTGAAGGTAAATGCCCTCCGGCGGTCAAAGGCCAGAAGGCAGCGGGTGGGAATCTACTTCCCTTGGAGGCCTAGTGTCCGCCAGCCCCCGCCAACCCGCCTTCCCTTCTGCTGTGGATGCAGTGGGCCTGGAGTCTCGGGCTGGCCAGGTCCCTCCCTCCCATCTCTGCAGCCACCTCATTGCTGCTGCAGGGAACATCTGGGTGGGGCCAGAAGTGGGGATCAGCCCCTTTCGGGGGACAGGGATCTGTGCCACCAAGCGTGGGGCCTGAGAGAGCCCCAGGCTGGCAGTGATCCCAACTTGTTCTCAAGGTCTCTCCCCGTCCGGGCACTTTCCCCAGAGCTGCCGTCCTCGGGCCCCACCACCCTCCTGCCACCAAGGAGCACTGCCACAGGCGATGTGTGTCAAGGGCTCCGTCAGGCCCAGACACACACCCCAGGTAGGGCCAGGCCACTGGCTGTCCGGGGACCAGACAAAGGCTGCCTGTAAATTGAGGGCAGTGCTGGCCGCGGCTCCAGGCCTGCTGAAGGGATGTGATAATTGGACCCAGTTCTCAGGTGTCTGTCGGGGGCGGAGGGGCAGTAATTGGAGCAGGAAGGAGAAGAAAGGAGCCGGTGGCTGTGGGATGCCAACAGCTGGTAGTGCAGAGAACTGGTGGGCAGAGGGCCTGGCATCCCCTTGGCTCTCTGCCAGTGGACCCGGGAGACGAGCCCCACATGGCACCCAGGGGCCCCAGCCAGGTCTGGGGGTCCTCAGCCACCTGCCTCCATCAGAGACGGGAGCATCTCAGAGGCCTCACCAACACTGAGTGAGTGAGTGGACAAAGAAGGACCAGGCGAAGGCCACCCAGACCCCCAGACTCCAGCCAACCCTCAGCCACAGCAGGGCTCCTTGCTGCACTGGCCAGTGGTGGCCTCTGTGTGGCCTTCCTGCCTGGCCTCCCCCTTGGGGGCATCCTCACTCACTGGCCTGGCCCTGCCCTCTGGCCTCTCTGCAGCACTGTGATCCCAGTGCCCGCAGCCGCCCGCCCCAGGCAGCCCTCAGGGACTGCTCGGGCCATTGAGGACCACACAGGACCTGGTGCTCAGGCCCCAGCTGGGGCCACTACCTCACAGCCCACCCACGGCCCCAGGACCGCTCCTTACAGACTGCAGATGCCCCAGGCCTCATCCAGCTCTGCCTCCTGCCCTAACCCTTGCTCTTCGAGCCCCCCGCCCCGTGGCAGCCTCTGGCTCTGCCAGGGCACCCTTGCCAAGTGCTCCTGAGACCCACAAAGCCCCGGCCTCCCCAGGGAGGGAACCAAACGGTCAGAACACGGAAAGGCAGGTGCCGGAGCCAGCCCCCACGGTGCCTATCAGCCCCACCCCGTCTGTGGTCACCAGGGGGGTAGGTCCCTTCACCTCAGCCTCAGTCTCCCCTATGAAATACGCAGGTGCCAGCTCCCTGACGGAGCTGAGGGTCAGGATTCCATGAGACGGTGGCTCCGTGGCCCTTGCCAGGCAGGAGCAGTAAGGAACGCTCCAGCCCTCCATCCCCTCCCCCCCGCAAAGCAGCCCCATCTTGGGGACAGGAGCCCCAGGAGCAAGACCTCTGTGGTCAGCAGGCACAGGCGCCCATGTGGCCAGGCCAGTGGGTGGCTTGAACCCACGCAGCACCCCTGATGTGGGGTCGAGCCCGGGGAGGAGGAGCGACTGCCCCCAGCCCAGAAGGGTTCAGGTCCCCTGGCTCCTCTGGGTACTGGCCCTCCCCAGGAGAGGACAGAAGCTCCTCAGCCAGCCCCCCAAGTGTCCCAAGCTGGGAAGCCCAGGAACCCACCTTCCCCCAGAAGCTCTGCCCGCCCACAGCCCCTGCCACAGACGGGAACCCCTGGTCCTGCTGGCCCACGGAGCAGTGTCCTCAAAGTCGTTGGCCTGCTAGCAGCCCCTCCTGACTGCTGGGGAGCTGGGCACAGGAGCACCTCCCAGGCCTTTCCCTCCCTTCACAGCTGTGCCCAGGACCCCCGGAAGGGCCTGGCTGCTCCCCGCATTCCCCACAGTCCCTTCTTGTCACCAGCCTGAGCCAAGATGTCTCCACCCTGCCCTGCTCGGCAGGAGAGCTCCCTAGGACCGATTCCGGGCCCCCGCCAAGTGTCACACCAAGTGTGCCTCTGATCAGCAGATTTCAGTGACATCAAAGTCGCCTGGCACGTGGCGGAGAGCCCAGCAATGTCGCGCTGAGAATCAGGCCATGGATGGTCCCTGCCTCATGCTGTCACGTTCCCTCTCGAAGGCTTTTACCAGGGCTTTTAAGAGGCCCAGCAGTTTCACAAAAGAACAAATGACGTGCAAATCAGGCTGCTGCGGCTTGTTCTCCCCCCACCATCCTTGGGAGGAGGACTGGGCAGCCCCAGCACTAAACCTCCTGCAGCTGACGCTGGGAGTCCCAAGAGCTGTCCTGAGGGCCCTCCCTGCCGGGGTGCCGAGTGGGGACAGCAGCCTCCCCATAAGGAGGTCCATCCACCCCAGTCACACCAGGGCTGCTGTCACCTCCCATCCTAACAATGCCTGCAAGTCATCACAGTGCAGGAAGCCCCTGGCCTGCTGGTCAGCACCTGGAAGCCCCCACTGACCCTCAGCTTTGCTTGGGCTGCCACCACTCCTGGCCTGTCCTTCCCAGCCACTGTGGGGCAACAGTCCTGGCCAGCATGCACGCCCAAACCTAACACAGCCACCACCCAAAGCCACCACCAGCACCCCAGCACTCCCACACGGCACTTCCCACATCCCCTCTAGATGACCCTTCCACCCCACCCTCTGCACACAGAAAGAACCCAGGCCTCTCAGTGCCCGGAGCACATGGCCCCAGGGCCAGGGCCAGCTCTCCTGAAAGAGAAGCGGGTAGTGGCTATCCAAGGTAGTGGTCCGCTTTGAGGGTGAAACTCCACCGAAGGCCTGGAGGTTCTGCCTGGCCGCGGGGGCCCCATCCACAGCTCATGCTCTGCAGGGTCCCCGAGCAGCACCCACCTCAGATGCCCGCCCTTCCCAGGACACACAGACTTTTCCACAATAACACACTCACACTCTCACACTTGCAGGTGCATGCACAAGCTCCTCTTGCCACCCGGTTTCCCTGACAGGGCACCCATGGCCCCAGCTCCTCTGAAGGGGCTGCCCCGCTCAGGGCCAGGCCTGACGGCCCCTTGCACACTACGGAGTGCTGGGCAGCCTTCCCTGCAGGGGACCCTGAGCCAACCGGGCGCAGGCCCAGGATCACCACAGGACCCTAAGCCCGGCACCCAAAGGAAGTGACAAATTGCTCAGTCCCCCGTGTTCTCTGTCTCCTGCGCAGCCCTGGGCCACTCTGAGCCTACACCAGCCTACGCTCAGGTCACCTGGTTAAAGTCCTGGCATCTGAGTTGGGGCAGCACCTGTTCCTTGCTGCCTCACCAGCCCAGCCCCAGGACAGCTGCAGAGAGCCTGCTGCCTGAGTGACACTTCGCATTGACACATTAGACAGTGTCTCTCATGTTCTGCCCAGTCCTTCGTCCCCCCTGAAGACGCAGAGTGTGTGGACAGTGTCATCCTGCAAGGGAGCTTCAGGCAGGCCATGCAGCACAGATGGTAGAGGGCTGGGAGTCAGCCCAGAGTCTGCCCACTGGCAGGAGCAGTGTCACCCTGTACCTTGATGTCAAGGCAACTTCCACGGAGCCTCTCCCAGGGGAAAGGCTCATTCCATCCTGAGAGCGACGTAACTGCTGGGGTTCTGGGTTAAGGCAGCCCAGACCCAGAGACCTGCCTTGCCAGTTCTCGGGGCCTCGGTCTCCCCTGTGGACTGGGACATTTTCCCTGTGGGCGAGCGTTCTTCCAGCCATCGACGCTCACCATGCAGCCACCCAGCTCTAGAAACTCAGCACACGGTGACACTGTACCCTCAATGTGAATGTGTTGGGGCCCCAGGAAAGGGTCGAGGCCGAAGGCAAGGGGCTCAGGCCACCCCTTCCCCTTGGCAGGCAGATGGTAGCAGCTGGTTCCGAGTCCAGGCAAGCGTGTGAGCTCCCCAGCCAGAAGCCACCCTCGGCTCCCGCCTTGGCCCTCATGAAGGCCCATGACCTTGGGCAAGTCACCTAGGACTCCATGCTGATGGTTTGGTGGTCCAAGGCTGTGGGAGACCGGCTGGGCTTCTCTGTGGACATAGCTTAGGCTGTGCCTGGTCGGGTCAGCTCTTGGTCACTTGGCTGCTGCTACTACTGCTGCACGTTGTTGCTGTGTCCACCTGTCTGGACATCCAGGCTGGAGGAGGAGGTCAAGGTCAGTGGCCATGGTGCATCCTCCATTGGCTCTGCCCACCTAAGGAGTGGGGAGGGCCAGGGGAGGAAGCAGGAGACCCAGGCTACTCTCAACCCACCCTGGGGCTGGTCTCACCCGCTCTTCAGAGCTCAGGGGAAATGCTACCAGGAAAGAGCCCTCGCCTGCTGGGGGGCGGCCGGGAATCTTGCCAGCACCCCTGCACCCCTCCACGCCTGTGCCCCTGCTCGGTCTGTCTGCCTCAGGTAGCTGAAGAGGCTCACACCAGACCCTGTCCCCATGACCTGAGAGGCACCCTTCATAGACAGGGACCGGACTTTCAGTGACCCACTGTCCTAGGCCTGAACAGTCATCCTGCCTGGGAGGACCAGGGCAGTTGTGCTGGCCACCCCACCCAGGGACCTGCTTGCCTCCCATGCAGGGCAGGGACTCCATCTCTGTACGGAGAGGAGCCAAAGCTACAATCCATCTCCCCCTCAACAGCCAACCAGAGCCCCCGCAGCAGCGTCTGCTCCTTCCTAATGCACAAGTCGGCCGCTCCCCCGTGGCTCCCCAGCTGCTGCAATCAGGGCAGAGCAGGAGGGCTTGGGGCCAGAGGAGCCATTGCGGGGACCAGGGCTTATTTCTGACCTGAGCAGGAATGGGGGTCTGGGAGGAGACTGGTCACAGCCAGAGCCTGGCAGCTGGCAGTGGAAGGAATGCCCCCCGCGGAGACATGTCTTCTGATTTGAGCTGCTGAGGGCACGTTCTCTGACATTTATGAGGCCCAGGCTCCCTGTAAACCCAGATTCCAGAGAGGCCGACAGCTGTCCCCATCCCTGGAATCCGGGCTGCGGGCCGTCGTTTCTGATGGGTACATCTGCAGCTGCCCCACCGGGAGGACTCTTGCAGTGGGGCAGCTGCAGCCCAACTGCGCACTGAGTGTCAGCAGAGCACCTTGAGAAAAGCAGAGTACCTTTCCCTGGCAGCTGCGGGGACAGAGGCTCTCAGAGGCTGGGTGGCTTTGCCAAGGCTGCAAGCCAAAGACAGCCAGCTGGGGTCTCTGCCCAGAGCAGCCCTCTCTGTGCTCAGCACAGGCCCAGGGCTGACTTCCTTATGCATCAAATAATAAGATTGGAGGAAAATTCTCCAGTATGTCGACAGAGTGCCATCCCACGGTGGCAGCCTTGAGGGATGGTCACGTTATCTCTTCTACACTTTTCATTTCTTCCTGCAGCGGCCACCTCGTTTTTACAACAGGAAGTAGGAGACGTGGGTGCAGGACCGTGGCTGGACCAGCCCTGGCACCACAGATGCCTGGTAGCTGCACACTGTCTCTTTATCATCTCTAAAACATGAAGAGAAAAGCAGAAAGCAAGCTCAGAGCAGGTGAGAGCTCAGCCAGGTAAGCCCAGAGCCCAAGTGCCCCACGGAACAAGGTGGGCTAGCAATGGACCCTCGATGGGCAGGTGGGACAGAGCCCACTCATAGGCCTCATAAGGGCCTATCATTGGCATCTCCTCCCAAATCCAAGTTCAGTGTGTCACTGAGCTGAGGGCAGCCACCGTGGGAGCTCACACCATGGGGACACGCAGACGCTGCCAGTCAGCCTATTCTCTCCCCCTCAGTGACCAGTCGCTAAGCACCTATCAGCACAGCATTGGGGACAACAGGGTCAAAACCAGAGCTGGGGCAGCTGAGAGTCTGACAATGCCCCGTCCCCAAGCCCAGAGGCCGTACTCTCAACAGAGGGACCAGAGGCCCAGGAGACCTTGTGTGAACTTGCCATAGTGGCCAGCCTGCTATGGCCAGGAGACCCCATGGCCTGGACTCCATCACCACAGCTCCAGGTGGACAGTGCCTGGGAAAGCCACCAGACCTGGAAAAGCAAAACAAACCTGTAAAGAAAAATACATCGTCCAAGCTCAAGTGACCCTACGTGTCTTCTTCAAATACCCTGCCTAGCGCTCAGAGGGGACCACACCGGGAACGAGGTAGACACCACGGTCAGGGGCAAAAGCAGAAGGCAGGGCAAGGGCAAGACGGGGCTTGAGGATGGTGGAGGCCGAAAGACCCCAAGGTGTCCACAGGAGACCAAAGAGAGATCTGAAAAAAAACAAATCCAAGGTCTAAAATGGACACTTCACCAAAAATGAGAACAAAGTATAGATTTCATGCAGCTGGAGAGAGATGCACCGTCCAGAGCACAACCCGAGAGGACGGCGGCAGCAACCGCACAGAAGGAAAAGAAAACGGAACAAATTCCAATTGTACTTAAGCATCAATGAGCAAATATAAAGTGTCCTTTAAAAGCATCAAAGAACACTGAGAGTCTAGGAAGTTATATGAGGTCAACAAGAGAGCCCAAAAATCATACTGAGAGAAAACAAAGAACAGCAAACAGCTACAGAGAACCTGTGGCCAGGTTTCAGAAGGCACGATACTGTAAAGACAGACACCCGTCCCTCCCAAATTGCTTGGTTCAATAAATCTCCAACCAAAATCCCAGCAGGGCTTGTTTCTGTGTCTGTGGGGAACTCCATCGACTAACTCTAAAATGTGCACGGAATTACAAAGGGCCCAGAACAGCCAAACACCACAAAATATGGAGGCTGTGCGGAGAACCAGCTTTCCCCGGAAACCAGGGTTATCCTGCCTGGGGCATTGATGCGGGGGGGGGGGGGGGTGTCAACCCAAGGAGCAGGGCAGGGAGCCAGGACGGGCTTAGAAACCTGCAGCCACTTCTTCTGTGACAGTGGCAGGCCCTCAGAGCATGGTGAACAGATCGTCTTTCTGACACGATCAACCAGCTGGCCACGTCGGGGGGAAATGAATTTGGAGCTCTAGTCACACCAGGAGCAAAAGTAATTCAAGTAGATTCACAGATCTAAGTGTGACAGGCAAAGTAAGCAGCTGTCACATGGCCAGAGGGGGTGTGGGCATCGTGACCCCAGAGGAGGGACAGGATTTTTAAATAAGTCACTAAAAGCACCAACCCAAGGGAAATTAAGAAATACCGTTCCTGGGAAGACCTTGCACGAGAGTGGAAAGACAGCTCACCCACAGCCCGACACACACCGCAAAGGCACCACGTGCAGGGAGCAGGGCGAACAGCCATGATCGCAAGAAACAGGAGAAACCCAGAAACGTGGCCCAGAGACCACCAGGCACGTCCAAAAGCGAGAACCCACACATCACCCACCATAATAAAGCGCCCAGTCCCCCAAGTCAAGGAAATGCACAAGACCAGGTTTCAGAAGGCAGGATACTATAAAGACAGACGCCCGCCCCTCCCAAATTGCTTGCTTCAATAAATCTCCAACAAAAATCCCAGCAGGGCTTGTTTCTGTGAGACCACAGTGAGAGCCGCCACCTGCCATCGATCCGCAGGAATCTACATTCTGGAGACACTGAGCATGGCGCACGGGGAAGTCCCACCACACTGGAGGCTTGTCAGCCGGAGCCGCCCCATGGAAGGGCAGACTGGTGGAGTGCAGGGCTCTGAGGGTCATAAGCCTGTCCTGGACACTGCTGTCAGGTCCACATGGCATTAAGCACTTGGCAAGGTCCCAGGCTGCCCCAAGTCGAGGCATCCTCTTGAGAACTCGGCCATAGCCTGGCACGTGCACCAACGCGGCTCCTGGGTAGTTGAAAATGTGCCTCACTGGGCTGGGGTGTGGCTCAGGGTAGAGCACTTGCCAATAGCCAGAGGCCCTGGGCTCCTTCCTCAGCACTGAAAAGGGAAGACAAGTGTGGGAGGGACACAGTGAGGACCTCGGGGACACTGCAGGAGGCGGCCAAGAGCAACTCCAAGCTTGTGATCAATTTTTCCATAAACCTAACAATGCTCGCAACAGTATGTTAATTAAAAACAAAACAACCCTCTCCCCTCAAAAGGAATCCGAGGACAGAGCCAGATTGGTGCCCTCTGAAGGGAGGGCCAGCAATGCAGCTCCTGGGGTAGGGGCCTGGGGTGTCCACGGGCACCTGCCATCAGCCACATTCACAAACACCCCAGACTTCGTCATCAGCGGAGCAAAGTCTGTTAGGAAGCTTGGCTGGACGTCACAACAAAGGGCAGGTGAAAGAAGCCTGAAGCAGGGACCGCAGGGGCCCACTGAGGGCTGAGAGCTCCAGGACCCCCCAGGAGGTCACAATGGCAGGGACAAAGGGCCATCAGAGGGAGGACAGTCTCTGTGGGCTTGGGTTGTGGCTCCCCAGACGCACACTCTGGAGTTAGCTGGCTATGGTCTAGGCACTCTCCTGTGTGTGCCTCCCTGGGCTGGGGTGAGGCTCCTGGGGTACACCTGTCACAACAAAATAGGCATCAAAAATAGAGACAGTTACTTACTCTGCTTATTCTGAGGTGAGAGCTGCCCACTCACAGCTTGGGCCACATCCCCCCACCCCAGGTCTATCATGGCCTTGAGCACCTCTGGGCATTTCTGGAAAAGGGTCTGGCTGGCAGGGCCCACGCCCAGGCAGAGGGTCTGCCTTACCCAACACCACCGGGCTGGGCCGAACCTCAGCATGGCCACCGAGCACCCTCTGGGCAGCGGCTGCCGCCTGACTCTCCTGCCCCTGCAGAGCTAAGCCCACGCCAGCCCCGGCTCCTGCATCTGGGCCTCCCACATCTGCATGGAGACAGTGACTAATGGGGGTGTTGCCATCACCCCAGGGGTCCTGCTGCTCCTCCAGTGCCCACAGCAGGAGTCCAGCGTTGGCCAACAGGAAGCAGCAGTCGAGCGCAGGCAGAGCTGATCGATAATTAATCTGAACATTAAAAGCATTTTCTCCGCCTGACAAGTGCTGACTGCTGCTGTCTCCAGGACCCGGAGCTCCCCCTCCTCCTGGGAATCCTCCAGGCGACCAGGCTTCATACCGACTCCCACTGCCTCTCTCCTCCTGAGGAGCTCTCAGGACCTCAGCCCTGAGAAGGAGACAGGGGAGGGAGGGACAGAGGGAGCATGCATCCTCTTGACCCCTCCAGCCCCAGCCTGGACAAGACAGCACCCTGTCTGTGCAGGGAGTGGCAGGCCTGTCCCTGGAAGCTGCAGTTCCTCCACCCCACTCCAGGGAGCAGCTGCAGGGTGGGCCCTGTCTCCTCAACACAAGTGCCCGTCCCCACCAGCAGACCTCACAGCAGCAAGTGCACTCCATGGCCTAGACCCTGGGCTGTCCCCATGCAGCCTACCCAGACCTAGGCCTAGGGGCAGCTGACCAGCAGCTCAGGCTGTGCTGCCTGGGACCTGCACATCCCTGGATCCTGCAGGTCAGCGCCACCTGAGGAGCCCAGGGCCTTGATCTCAGACGGCCTCCACCTAAGGCTGGACACGGAGGGAGGCAGTGATGAAGGAACTAGTGTGTTCTCTATGGAAAGAGACCAAAACGACCTTACTCACCAAGATGGTGACAATGGTGAGGACAAGAAAGACAACAGCAAGAACAAACACAGCAGAGGAGGACTGTGATGGTGACGATGGTGACAGTGGTGATGGTGATGTGGTGACGGTGACGATGGTGATGGTGATGATGACAATAGTGATGGTGATAGTAATGGTGACGGTGATGGTGGTGACAATGGTGATGTGATAGTGACAATAGTGATGGTGATAGTAATGGTGATGGTGATGGTGGTGATGGTGACATGGTAATGATGATGATGGTGATGGTGACAATGGTGATGGTGATGGTGGTGACAATGGTGATGATGATGGTGACAATAGTGATAGTGATTGTAATGGTGATGTGATGATGGTGCTAGTGATAATGGTGATGGTGATGATAGTGCTGGTGACAACAGTGATGGTGATGATGGGAATGGTATAATGATAATGGTGATGGTGATGATGGTGCAGGTGATGGTGACAATGATGACAGTGATGGTGATGGTGACAGGACCTACAGTGACAGTAAAGCTAGTGCTGAGGGTGACACTGATGTCATTGATAATGACAGGAATGACCACCAGCCAGCAATGACAGTGGAGGTGGTCTGGTGATGGAGTTGAGGATTACGGTTGGGATGCTGGTCACATGGGCCACCTCTGCCCGTCAGCTGCATGCTGGTATGTCCTTGGCATGCACCTGTTTGTGCCTCATAATAGTTTACAGGGGATGGCATTCCCCATCCCGTGGGCAAGACTAACAAGGCCCCAGACAGTCAATGCTCTGCAAAGCAGTCACGGGCTCAAGCCAAGCCTGGCTCCCGACCAGGCCTGCAGCTGAGCTCTGGCTCTGGGCTGGAGCAGACGAGCCCTGGGGTTCTCTGGATTCTCTCAGCTGGCCTGGATGGACCCTGACAGACTCCACAGTGAGGGGATCACGTCCCAGACATGCTCAGTGTCCCAAGAGAGGCCCCAGCTCGCTACAAGCAACATGCCTGAGGGCTGCAGGGCATCTGGGTGCTGGGAAGGAAGGAGGGCCCCGCCTCTTCTCTGCCATTTGAACAGGAGTCCTCCTGACCCAGGTGTAGCTGGGGAGGCACAGGCAAGGCCCAGCCATGATGCTGGGAGCCTAGGGGGTCTGGCCTGGCTGGTCACAGCCCTGTCTCCCATTCCTGGGCTCCTGCGCTGTGCTGCCCCAGTCCCTCTGGCCAGACCTCTAGGACCTCCAGTGGACCTGGACTAGGGCCTAGAAGCTGCAGACCTGGGAGGGAGGAACAGGGTGGCACTAGAGGTTGGGCCTCTGCCAGCGAAGCCCAGACATCCCAGACAGTGACAAGAGAAGGCTTCCTAGCCCGGGAGCATCGGCTCATTATCATTGCTAATGCGGATCAATACTCACCAGCATCTGACAAAACCCGAGGCTCCCAGGCCATCCCTGCCTCCAAAACATCAAAGACCCCCTGAGCTGCCACTAGCCCAGAGCTCCCGCCCAGCCCTCTCCCCACGCCTCATCTCCATATTGTTGCTAATCAAATCATGAGCAAGGATGCCAATCAATAGGCCCTCATTGATCATCTCTTCTCTCTCCATCCCAGTGACATGTGGTCGGCCCTCCCCCACCACCAGCCAGGCCAAGGGGGTCCTGCCCCCCACGGGGTGGGCTCTTGAAAGGCCCCGATTGCTCATCCGCCAGCCTGTGGCAGCCAGGGCCACCAGCACGGCACCCGCCGCACACTCTGGCTGTGTCCCATGATAAACAGGATTTCTCTTCCAGCTCAGCCCTGGTCCAATTATCAGGCCTGGTGCGGATGATGTGCCCCCTGCTGCTGGCCAGACGTGGGGGTAAAGAGAGGCCGTGAATGAGGATCGCCAGGTCTCCCAGGTCAGTGGCTCCCTGAGCTCAGACACACAAAGGGGCCAGGCCCACCGTCAGTGTCTGGTCCTCGACCTTGTCAGAGCCAGAGGAAGTCCCCAGGCCAGGTCCCTGGGGCTGGCCCCTACCTCCCTGTCAGTTTCCACTGGGACGCCACCCTCACGGGGCTGCCACACCCTCAAGGATGTCGAGACGTCGCACAGTGGGTGCTGGATGGACGAAGCTGGAAGCCAGGCCGGCTTCCCTCAGCACTGTGACTGTCCACTGCTGGGCGTGGTGTGGGCACATCATGTCATGTGGCACTGCTCAACCAGAAGAGAACCTGGAGCAGGGTGGCACCTGGAGGAGTGCACCTGTCCACCTCAGCCCCCGCATGCTGGGCAGTGCCCTTTCTGCCAGCAGAGCTGCCACAGGAGAGCCTGGCAGGCTCAGGCCAGCAGCATGGAGAGTCCAGCAGCTCCACACAGCACCCCAGCAGTGCTCCCGGCCAGGCCATGGCCGCGATCTAGGGTCCGGGGCAGCAAGTCGGTGACAGGCCTCGGCAAAGCCCCCCAGGAGGTCCAGCTGAGTGCCTCATGCACCTGTCCCAGGGAGGCCTCGAGCTGCCGCTCAGTAACCACTTGGGACCAGAAGGTCACCTCTGGAGAGAGGGGAGGAGGGGGTAGGGCCACATGGGGCCTGGGACAGTCTGTGAGGGAACCTGACCTTCCCCAGGGACATGGGGCCTGGGCCACTCCACCCCACTCAGGTAGCAGGGGGCTTTGAGTGGTGGGAGCCACCTGGGGGAGTCCTGCTGCGTCTGGGAGGAGGCACTCCCACAGTGGCACACACAGGAGGTGGCCTCAGGGTCTGTCCAGCCTGTCAGTTAGCTTGGTGGTTGCACCGTCCTATTGTCCCCCAGCAGGCCCTCTGAGTGACAGAAGGGCAGGGTCCAGCTAGGTTCAGTGAGGAGCCACCATACAGGCGACAAGTTCATAGCACAGGATCAGGTCAAGGGTGGCCAGGGCACTGTGGGGTCGCCACCCACCTCAGGCAGGCCCTGCTTCACACCAGCCCCGCTGGGCTGGGCACAGTGTGTGGGCCTGTGGGAGGAGCCAGGAGGCAGCCCCGGCCACCCCAGGCCAGGGGACAGGAAGCCACTTCTCCCCAGAGCCCTACCCCTCACGGGGCCCAGGGCTCCCCATGCAGGCACCCTACCTGTGGCTGCTCTCCAGGCCACCCCAGGGCCACTGCTGTCTGCCCCCAGGGCACCCCCTTGGCCCTGCTCCTCTCTGGTTTGGCCACTCACCAGGTGGCCGGGGCACCTGGGCAGGTGTGAAGTCCACTCACCAGGTGGCTGGGGCAACTGGGCCAGATGTGGGATTCAGGCATGGGGTCGAGTCCCAGCTGAACAGTCACCTCCCATCAACCTCAGTGTGTCCCAGTAAGGGGACAAGCCAGTCCCCCAGGCAGAAGGGACACTCAAGAGAAGGCCAAGCGCCTGGTGCAGGGCTGCTCGCGGGAAGAGCAACCTGGGCTCACCATGAGCCACCGGCCTCCCGGTACCAGCGGGGCTGAGGCCAGGACCAGACGCAGACAATCTGGGAGCCTCTCGTGGCCACAGCTGGGAGTGGGTGGTCTCTGCGACCCTGAGAAACAAGAGCAGGGACAACAGCGACCCCAGACCCAGCTGCATGTGCCTCCCGGGGAAGGTGCTCTGCCCCTGAACTCCAGGCCCCACCCAAACCTCCTCCCAGTGGCTTGAGGACCTGAGTGTCACCCCTGCAGTCACCCCTGTTCAGGCCATCAGCAGCTCTCCACGACCCCTGGACTGAAGCCCAGCCCTCTAGTCCAGCACCAGGCGCCCACCCTTCCTGCCCCACTGGCTCAGGACCTCAACGAACAGGTTCTTCCTCCCAGGAAACTCTGGTCTCCAGGCCTCTCCCTAAGTCCCCATCGCTGCCCAGCGAGCTTCTGTTGATACTGCAAGACCCAGCCCCTGCCCCTCATCTAGGAAACACCCGCAGGCTCCCCACCCCTTCCTCTGAACTCCCAGAGGGACCACCATTATGTCCCCCTGACAACTGCCTCCAGCAGTGGGGACCCCATCGCTGTGGCAAGAGCTGCTGTTAGTAGAATGTGAACCCATGGCCCCAACCCCAGCTGGGTGGCCCTGGGGAGCCACCTGACTCAGCTGGCCCACAGGAGCCTGTCCCCAGGGTCACTGGAGCCAGTTCTGGGGAGAGCCCTCTCTGGTAGCCAGAGGGACAAGGTGCACAGTTGGGGCCCAGCCACACTGGCCACGTCCCAGGACGAGCCAGGAGACGGCTGAGCCTGGCCCGGAGGCCAGCAGCCGTCCCACTGCAGGAGGCCCGGCCCCCGGGGGTTCCACGGAGAGCCCAGGTCTGCTCCAGCAACCCCTCCTCGCCAGCTGCTGTGAGAATGTGCCTGGTCCTGGGCATGATGTCTGCCAGTCCGCCTGCCCTGGGGGAGTCCCCTGGCCCCTCCCAGAGGACCACACAGGCCCCTCACTCAGGCTGGCTCTTGCAAAGCTCTGGAAACAGTAATGTTCCTATTTTTGTATTCTCTTTATTAAAGAAGACCCTCCCCTCAAACTGCACCTGCCCGTGGCCCATGGGGTGCTTCCCAGGCCTGCGCACCCAGGGCAGGCCTGGGAGTGGGCATGGGACCCCGTCTAGCCGCCCAAGTGGGTAACTAACTCAGCGCTCCTGGCCTGGGCCCTGGGTGGCACAGCACAGAGGGCAGGACAAGCAGACCCAGCAGCTGGCCCTGGCAGGCGGGTCCCGAGGGCTTCCAGCCACAGGGCCAGGTGCACTCCCAGGGCCAGGCCACTTCCTTCATGCAGCGCTGTGTCCCCCAGGCCATCACAGCAGACCACCGTGCCCAGCCCAGTAGTGGGGAAGTGCCCTGCCTTCCAGGTGTGTGGACTCTCAGGGCCCCTCAGAACACATGCCCATGTCTGCCCTGTCCATCACCCACATTCAGCTACTGCCCCTGCCAGAGGGGGCCTCCAGCACTTTTCCCTGGTCCATCCCTGGACCAAAGCAGCAAGGGAGACCTTCCCAGGTCTGCCCTGAGAGCCTCCGGCCCTGCCAAGTCCCCTCACTGTTCAGTAGCCACCACTGAGAGGGCGTGAGGGAGCCAGGGACCCACCGCCATCTGCACCCTGGTGACCGGGGTTCCCGCTGCTTGGCCAGGCACTGATTAGCCCTCCTGACTTCTCCAGGACAATATTAGCCAGGCAAAGTGAAACGTAGCTGCTAATGAGACAGCGGCTGGCAGGAGGCCGGAGTGGGCAGCCTGGGAAAGGGCCATCCACCGTGCGTTCGCCAAGGTGGGCCAGGTGCACCGGGGAGCTGGGGGCGTTGGCTCTGGGCCCATAGGGTACAGGCACAGTGCCTCCTTCCCAGATGGTCCTCACAGGCCAGCAGTGGGGAAGGACAGACTCCGGAGCCAGGGCCAGGGTGGTCCTGGGGCCCTTAGGTGGGAGCAGGACTTCAGCACCCTCCTCCCCAAGAGTCTGTACAGCCCATGGTCACTGCTGCCCTGTCCTCTGCCTAGAAATAGGCCAACCATCATCTGAGGTGGTGGCTCATGTCTGGAGTTCCTTAACCCTGGAGAACCCTGGGGTGTGGCCAGATGGGACACCCACAGCCTGAGACCGAGTATCACAATGACTCAGTGGGTCTAAAACAGGCCCCGTCCCTGTGAAGTGGGGCTGAGAAGCCAGAGTGCTGGCCGGAGGCTCAGCCAAGCCCACCCATGTCACCAAGTGGCTATGTCCCTGGACTGGACACCGAGTGGGCTCTCAGGGCCCCTCAGAACACATGCCCATGTCTGCCCTGTCCATCACCCACATCCAGCTACTGCCCCTGCCCAGAGGGGGACTCCAGCACTTTTCCCTGGTCCATCCCTGGACCAAATCAAATCCAGTCCCTCAAGCTTCCTGCAGAGGAGGGGGTAGGTGGAGCTGGGAGAGGGGAAGCTCCATAAATCTCTTCCGAAACATTTCTCCAGATATCAGACCCCAAAATCTCATTAGCAGGGTGAACTCAAGGGAGGGACATGGACAATAAGTGTCCACAGGCACAGGCCTGAAAAACCACAGAACCATAGAGCAGAGGCACATGCTAGTGACACGTGTATGCATGTGACCACAGGGTTTCGCCTCTTGGCTGTGGGGTGGGGGGCTGCAGGCCCTTGACCCACAGGAGGAGAAGCTGCTGCCTCAGAAGGTGGGTGCAAGACTGGCCCTGCCTGCTGCTGCCTGAGAGGCTCCGGGCACAACACAGAGGTGGCAATCCACCGGGTTCAGCAAAAAACGGTCACCCAGATGCCACCTGATTTCCTCTCTGTGCCAGGGTCTCAGGATAGCTGGGGCCCTTCCAAGGCTGGAGGACCCCCCAAGGCCAGCCCATACACAGCCAGCCATACTCCTGCCCACCTTGGGACACAACCAGGGGCCGACAATGACAATGACACAGTATAGCTTCATCCAAGCTGCAGCAGAGCCCCCAACGCCCACCCATTGGGCTCGGCAGCTGGTTCTGGGAAGGCCTAAGGCAGATGGGCGGGGGGTGGACTGCAGGAAGGCGGCCCCTTCGAGTCAGTCAGGCTGGGCACGCCCTCTACCACAGGGGCCTGCACAATTACCAAAGTGGGTGGCCTGGCAGCCCTGTCCCCCTCAAGACCACCAAGTGCCCTGGGCAGCAGTACAGGATACCAGGCCAGAGGAGGGTAGTCAGGGAGGGGACGGGTTAGGAAGGGAGGCGGGCCAGGGCTGGGAAGTGGATGGAGCCCCTGTCCTGCTCTCTCTGCGGGCACACAGCATGTCCCAGAGCAGGGTGCACCTGATTGCACCCAGGGATGCAGCCACCACCAAGCTCCGCAGAGATGTCAGCTGGGCAGCCAGGGGAGCCCCAGACCACGGAAGGAGTGGGGGGGCGTGTGTCTCTGACCGCTCCACCTGGCTCTGGGTAGGGGCAGGGCCCAGCCCATTTTGGAGGGTCAGAGAGGAAACAGCTGCTCCAAGGGATCCCAGAGGAGCCTCTGGTCTCTCTGCATCAGGCCCTCAGGACAGGCTGCACCCCAGGAGCTCCCAGGCAGAGGAAGCAGGGGGCTGAGCTCAGCCTCTTGGGGCTGCTGAACAGCACTGGGCCCGTGCTGGGCTGAGGAGTCCCCAGAGCCGGCCGAGGGAAGAGTACCGCACAGTGCCCCTCCTTGGACGCCCGGGAACCACCTGCCTGGGTCAACATCACCTGCCATCTCTGGCTGAATGGAGGGGCAGGCTGTGGGCTGCACCTTGCCCTGCAGAGACCAACAGCCGCTTTCCCTTGGATGGCAGGCCACAGGCCGCAGCTGGGCTCAGCCAGTGATCACAGGTCTGGCTCCTCTCTGGAGCAGGCACCCTGCCCCCTCGAAGGGGTGAACCGCCAGGAACCTCGGCCCAGTGAGGGTACTCACACCACCGATGGGCCACAGCAACAGGTCGGGGCTGCCTGGGGTTTTTGAAAGATGGACGTCCAGTACACACTGACCACACAGAAATATCGTGGGACTAACTTGGAGCCATCGACCTCTGCCACAAATTTACACAAATGACTCCGCGGATCATCTGCTCCTTTTGGGTTGATTCACTCCCCCCCACACATGCTTCTTGAGGCTTCCTGTGTACCAGACCCAGAAATCCAAGTGGAGGACCCAAAGGGCAGTCACCAGGGCACCACTAGACAGTGACCTCAGGACACAGGCAGAAGCACTCCCCAAATATCCTCAAAGATTCCCAAGAGCAACCTGAGGCCATCTCCTACTGCCCCAGGCCTGTGCACAGAACCCAGGGGTGCCCAGCGCTCCTGGGTACCAGGGTGGCACCCAAGCTGGCGCAGAAGCCCTGCCAGGCAAAGCCAGGCCTGTGGAGCTGAGGCACTGCTGGGGGCAGGTGACGCCAGAGCAGAACTGACCTGAGTGCAGAGGGAAGCAGGGAGGTCTTTTTTCCAATTACCCCGATTCTCGAGCCTGGTTTTCCGTGTCAGAGAACAAACGCTTGTTTCCTTATCTCTCCTGCCAGGCCCAGAGGGGCTGCTTCCCACAGCCTCAGGCGGCGTCTCCATGTGAAGTGATCAGAGCGACTGTTCTCTGCCGCCAGAGGTTTGCACAGCCGCCCGCAAACCAGGCATGTGATGGCAGCGGGACAAGGTGGGGATCTCAGAAGAGAGCTGCCTGGTCCCTGTCCCCAGGAGGCAGACTCCTAGCAGAGCCAGATCCCTGGTCAGATGGCCTCCAGCCCACCATGCCAGCCACCACAGAGGGCTTTCAGAGCCGCCCACCAAGGTGGCCACCAGCTCTCGGCCCCGCAGAGAGCCCTCCCAGGATGGGGGGTGGACTCTCACCTCTGCTCCAGGCTCCCTTGGGGTCCACCCCTAGCACATCTCTGTCCGCCCACCGGGGCTCTGTCCTGCTATGCTGTTTGTCCCAGGCTGTTCCCCCCACGCCCCTTAGTGCCCTGCTCTCCCACCCTGGACAATGCAGGCTGGGGCTGCCTACCCAGGAGCCTCTGCCACTCCCCAGTGCCCGTGCTCCACCCGCCCTCACTGCCTCCCCAGCACCCACAGGCAGGTTCACAGGACCCTGGGAGGCCCTGGGGCTGACCCACCTACTGGGAGCAAGCCCGGGCCCCCTCCCGCCTCCTCCCCGAAGCCAAACCTGACTTGGGCTAAGTCAACGAAGCTCCAGCCCCTTCCTGAAGGTGATAAATCCATAGTTGGAACAATCTCCGAGCCCAGGACCCTCGTATGTAGAGGAGCTGGCTGTCAGCAGCCACCACCTCCTCGGCCAGCTGTGGCCCCCATACAGGCCCTATCGCCATGGGCGCAGGCCGGGCCCCCTAAAGGGCTGTTAATTATAGACACAGCATCCGAACCAAATTGACTCCTGTCTGCCTGCCTTGCCACCCCTCCCATCATGCAGGACAAGGCGAGAAACACACTATATGTTCACCCTCAGCCCCTGGAACCTGTCACTGCACCACCTTATCTACAGACAGTCCCCGTCACCAGCCAGCACAGCTTCAGTACCAAAGTGGAAGCTTAATAGAATCAGACGGGGATGAACTTCCGCAGACAGACTTGCGTTCCCAAGGGGGCAGGAAGCCACCTGTGCTGCTGTGGCACCAGGGGTCCCTGCCTTGTGTGACCCGTCAAGGGACACCACTCATGGCCCTGGTACAATGGAGGTTCTGAGCAGCTGCTGAGCCAAACTAAAAGCTGCCTCCCTGGGTCTCTCCAGGAGGCAACCCCACCCTGCCTGCCTGGCCCCAGCCCACCTCACGGGCATGCTTCCTGGCCGGCCCCAACCCACCTCGCATCTGGGACCCCCAGCCGTAGGCCACTCGATATCCTCTAATCCTGAAGCCCTGACAGAGCCTTCCAAGTTGTTAAAATTCATCATTGCTTCCCGCCCCCGCCCCCTGCTCCTGCCACCACCGCCCACCCAATCACCAGCCACCAGGGCCTGTGCGGGAGGTGACCTGTGATTCCGGCCCCTGCGGAGACCTCTGTCACCACAACAGAGAAGGGGCCCAGAAGGACTTGCCACCAAGAGCATCTTGTAGCCTGTTGTTAAATATTGATGACAGGCAAGAAGGGAGAGGGCTATGCAAATCATCTATCGATGTTCCTGCTAACGAGGGGCCCAGGAGCCGTGGGGGCTGGGGCCGCTCTCCTGCCAGCTCTCCTAGATGGGCATCTGACAGGGCCTGCATGGGGCGGGGCTGAGCGGACCCGAGAGACACCGCCAGGCCCATCTGCAGCAGCTGTGCCGAGCTCCTGCCCTGTTGCCCTGTTGCTCTGTTTGGTTTTTGCAGTACTGGGGATTGAACCCAGGGCATCCAGCCCCAGCCATGCACTGCTGCCTTAAGTGGAAGCATTTGAATTTTTTTTAAACCTTAAAACAATTTTTTAAAACCTTAAACTCCATCCCCAGGGTCCCCTGTAAGGGGTTTCCAGTATCAGTGGTGACTTGTGAGCTACTGGAAACCCCCTACAGGGGACCCTGGGGATGGAGTTTAACCTCTACCTCAAAGGCCAGCAGTGCTCTCGGGGCAGGGGACGAGCCCCAGCACTGCAGGCCAGGCCCAGAGCGGGCTGGGAGAAGCAGGGCTGTGCAGCTGGGGGTTCCTGGGAGGCTCGCCATCCTTCCTGGAGAAGGGCGATGCTTTCTGAGCATCCCCACTTCCCACCGTGTGGCCTTGGGTGCTGGACACTCTACACACCTCTCCTCAATCCTGAAACCCTGTGGCCTGACCAGCACTATTGTTCAGCTCACCAGTTAGGCTGAGATCGTGCCACTAGGCAAACCCACATCTGCTGGACCCCAGGTCCCTCCGCCAGGCCCTAGGTGCTATGCCTTCTATGTCAGAGGCACAGGCTTCCCTGACTAAAGGCCAAATGGCCCCTTTTAGCAGTGGGGACAGAGCTTGCCTCCTGATCCACAGCAAAGGACATGGCCCCTGCACTTCCACCCACACACCAGGCCAGGCTCCATGCTGCTCCCTAGGGTTTGGATCTTGGGGCCTCCACAAAAGGGAGCTCCGACAGGCCTCCCCAGGGTGAGTCAAAGCCAGCTGATGGCAGGGCCCCTTGCCCTGAGCCAAGAACAGCTGGTTCACAAGGCTCATCCCCCAAGATGACCAAGAAAGAGACTGGGCAGAGCCACAGGGGTGCTGACTGACCACCAGCTAATCCGGGCACTGACAGCCCCCAGGATGCAGGGATCAGAGAAGCGCAGTCATAAGCCCAAAGCTGGCAAAGGCATGAAGGACCCCCCAGCTTTGGAAGAGCACAGGCACAGGCTCCCCAACCCCCACTTCCTGCCACAGAGCTGGAGTTCAGACCCCCTCCCAGTGCGCCCCCAGCCCTCCTCCAAGCCAGGCCAAGAGCTCGGCCGTCAGACCTCCCCACTTCCCTCCCCGGGAACCCCTCAGGCCCACCCAAGCCCTGAAGGTCACAGATTGCAGAGCCAAAGGCCTGAGCTCCAGCCCCAGCCCCAACCAGTGGTGAGGTGCAGCGGGCCCCAGACCAGAGCAGCCAGTTTCCCCAGTAAGTCATGGAAACTGGTCTCATGGTGGTCAACTAGATCCTTTCACCCCCTGGTTCCAGAGCTTTCTCTTGCCTGGGAGGAAGAGCAGTATTTTCTCCTCCAAATCTCTCACAGGAGCAGATTTGTGCCTGAAAGGTTTGGACATCTGCCTCTTGTCTGTTCTAGCACAGGGGAAGGAAGGCCCCAAGCACAGGGCAGCTTGAAGCTGTGTGTGGCCAGTCCTGCCAGCAGATCTCCCACCCATGCAGGAATCCACTGGTGTGCACTGTGCTGGCCAGTGCTACCAGGGGACAGGGATGGAGTCTGCTGAGCACCTCTTCACCACTCAACCTGAAGCTCCAGAGCCACAGGTGGCCAGGCTGCTGGGAGAGGGGCAGGACCAGCGAGCAGGTTCTAGAGAGCAAAGGCTCCAGGGCAGACCCACCAGTTGAGCAGCTGGAGCAGGTGGCTGGCAGGGTCAGCGCCTCCTAGACTGGCCAGCCACCCTTCCAGTTCATTCCACGGTATTAAGAGATAGTCCCAGCAGACAGCTGCAGGCCTGAGGTTGAAGAACATGAAACTCTGTGCTTCCCAGAAGCACCCTCTCCTGGTGACCCTATTTCTCCATACCAGGACCCGCCCTTTGTCCCATGCACAAGGACCCTAAGGTAGAAATAATTAACACAAAGCACAACTGACAGCAGCTGAAACCCCAGGAAGACGGGGTGTGATTGAACACAACCTGACAGGCAGCTTCTCACCAGCTTAGGGTCGAAGGAGAGCCCAGCTCCAGGAGAGCAGCAGGCATGTCCACCCATCCGACACCAGTCAGGATACACGGAGACTCAGGCAAGGAAGGCCCAGAGCCAGGAGAACCTGGGAAAGACAGCTAGAAGTGGCCCTGCAATTCTGCACAGAAAATGGACGAAGAAATTCAATCCTCTTTGAGACCGAATGGAGGTCCCAAAGATATTAGGCCCCCAGCCTGGGACCCCTGCACATGACCTTATTCATTAAGAGTCTTTGCAAATGTGATTTCGTTATGGATCCTGAGACAGGGAGGTGATCCAGGTGATCCTGGGTCATCCGGGTGAATCCTAATCGCAATCACATTCCTGTTATGCACTGTCCACAGGGGAAGGCCACGTGAAGACAGAGATCGGAGTGATGGCCACCAGCCGCAAACTAGAAGGGGCAGGAAGCACCCCACAAGCACAGCCGACAGATGCCCTGCTGGGACCCGGAGGCTGAGCTGGTCTTCCGCCGTCTAGAGCTCCATGCTTGGCATCTGCTCAACAGCCCAGGACAGACAGAGAAGCCCCTCCAGGGTGCTGGGCTACCTTCTGCTGCTGTGTGGCTGACCACGAGAGCTTGTCCTGGAGCCCCGGCTGAGCTCACATCTGCAGGCCAAGGTCCCGTGAGGCACGGCTGGGCTTCTCTGCCCAGGCATACACCAAGCTGCTGGCTACACGGGGGCCTCTGGAGGTTCTGGGCTAGAAGCTCCCAGGCCCAGCTGGGGGACACCAGCCGCCGCCCACCAAGTCCTCTGGCCTCAGGTCCCTGACCTCTGAGCTCCTGCCGCCAGTTGGAGGAAACTCGGGCTATAGATGACCCGTGAGGTCAGGTCAGGCCCACCACAATCCCCTGATGGCGTCTGCAGATTCCTTGTCCCATGGAACTCTGGAGCTCAGGCAGGAATGAGACCCTGGTGCCATGAAGACAGACGTCCCTGATTGAGGAAGCTTCCAACTTTCGATTTGCCAACTTCAGGAACAGCGATTCACATGCAGCAAAAACTGTAGCTTGGACTTGGATCTTTTCCCGCTAGTGATGTGCCATCCACCCTCCTGCTGCTGGGCGTCAGCCAAGATCTCAAGGGCAAGCAACCAGGACCCCACAGGGCGCCATGTGGCTAAGCCGCGAGGAGTGGGGTCCATGTGTTCAACGCACCCTCCCCCTGGAACACTTTTAATTCCTGACGGGCTTGCAGGGACGCAGCGCTGTGACGCCAAGGCACGTCTGTGTTCACAAAACCGCCAAGTGTCCGGGGGCCCCACCTTCTCTGCCCAGCTTGTGCAGGCCGAAAGCAGAGCCGGCCAGGCTACATGGGCAGTTCTGAGAGGCTCAGGTGTGGGGCCGGGAGGAGGCATCTCCTCACCCAGATGACCCCACAAGTGGAGGCTTCCCTGGTGGGGTCCCAGCTAGGTGTCCCACAGTCCTCCATGGGCACTGATCCTTGTGGTAGGAATCCTGTGACCACCCGAGCATGAGGCCAGAACCTCCCCGGCAGCCGGGCAGGGCACTCACAAGTCACCTCCCAGGATTCTCCAGCCAGGACCTTCTCAGCCCGGTCCTGGTCCATCTCTGGTGGGGCCTGGAGGCCAGAGGCCCAGCTTCTGCTCCAGCTGGGCTTGGGAGGCACCGTGGTCTCCACTGCCCTGGCTGACGTACCTGCTGTGCCAGGTGCTGTGCGAGGTGCATGCAGCCACCCCGGGGTGCATGAGGCCCCTGCACCCTGCACACCCTGAGTTCCTGGGTGCTGCTGGCACCTCAGGGTGACCTCTGCTCCCCTACTCCCCAAGAATGCAACTGCAACTCCACCTGCTACACACCTGGGCATCCTGGGCCACACGTCTGGGAGCTGCCTGTGATGTCCCCCAGGAGGAGCTAGGGAAGGACTTGCAGGCGAATGTCCCTCTCCCTGTCTCCTGGCTGGGACAAGTTGGCACTCTGCACTCTGCCCAGAGCCTTCAGGGGGCTGCACTCATCGCCAGACACGTGGACAGTCCACTGAGCCTCCTCTGCTGGCTGGCTCCTTCCACATGTCCCCCACCCCCGCTATGTACCCGAGCCCTAGATCATCCCAATTCACCACCTGCCCTGGAATCTGGCTGTCAGAGCTCACCCATGTGAGAAGCCACCCTATTACTCCATTTGGACCTAACAGGTGCAGCCCCTTTTACAGTTGTGGAAACTGAGGCTGAGAAGCAAGATGAACTGCCAAGACCACCGCTCTAGTGGTTTCCAAGAGCAGGAGCGGCTTCAGGCCTGGCTCCAAGCCTCACCGCCACCCCAGGGCCTGCTGCTCTTCCATGGCCGGCTTTGCCAGAACTTCCTTCCTAGGCTCTGCTTCCCCTAGACAGTCAGTGACTGGCCCTGAATGTTCACTTCCTTAGAAGCAGCCAGAGTCCTCGGACCAGCTTGTCCCTGTGAGCACAAGCTGACCTCGATCCGACCCAGACACAGGGCAGCCAGCTCCCTGCCCACCCTGAGCTCCCGAGGTGGTCACTGGGGCCTGGGCTCGTGCCACAGCCATGCTGCCCTCCGTGGTCACCTGTGGGCTCCTCCTGATGGGGTTCGCGCCCTAGGAAGTCCATCCTTGAACATGTAGCGGTCACAGCACACGCTCCATGATCAACCGGCCCTCACGCAGGACCTCTGCTGGCCCCGCACATTCTGCCCTTCTTTCAGGGATCCCAGTCCCGTGGTGGGTGCCTGAGAGGCAGGGGGGACAGTTGCACCCACTGGCTGCTCAGAAGGGACCCCATGCACCATGAAGAGGCTGGTCCATCCCTTGAGTGAGACCCCCGGGGCCCACATCTCCAGCAATCCCCCCCGAAGGAGCCTTCGTCAGACACCTCTCTGCTGAAGGTCCCAGCAACCTAGCCCCCCGCACAGGGTCAGCCCACCCAGGTGGCGTCAGAGCCTCAGCACCCTTTGCTGGGTGCTGGCTCTGACTGGGGACCCCAGAACTACCCTCCTGGGACTCCCCATGCTACCTGGCTCCTGGCATGGCCATTCCCTCTTAGGACCCTGCACTTCCTAGGCTGGCTGAGACTTCCTGAACCCTCCTCGGCCCACCCAGCCCTGGCCTGGGGCTCTGCCGTGTGGGGAAGACCCCTGACCTGCTGCTGGCCTGCCCCTCCAGACCCTGCTCCCTGAAATTCTAGATCACAGGGCCCCCAGAGCTTCTCCCCAAACCCCCGATGCCGCCACCCTCTGGAATGGGGTGGGGACCCTCCTTGGGCCTTCCAAGGCCCCAGTGCCCTGTCCTCCCTGTCCTCCTGTGAGACCGCACATGAGCTGGCTGCTGGCAGAGGGGAGAGCTGCCACTCGGCTGGGCACACAGTGACTGAACCCTCATGGTGACATTTTTTCAGCAGAGCTGTGATTAAGATGTGTTTGGGAAGCACTTACAAGTGCTGATTAGACCTCACGGTTTCCATGGGGACTCCCTTCAGTTCCAACAGGAGCATCACCATCCACAATAGCAGGCCCTGGACAGAGGGACAGTGCAGACAGCTGGCCACAGCTGGCCACAAATCCAGGATGCCCCTCCATGACACTGGGAGACCCAGGTGAGGCTGGTCGGCGTCTAGGAGGAGCACTCAGCCTCCTGCTGCCCAGGACCCCTGCCCAGCCCTCCACAGTGGGGAGGCACCCAGGCTGGGGAGGCACCAGACCTAAGAGCACCCACTGCCCCGGCTGGGGGCACTGCCAAGCTCTAGCACCCAGCCTGCCCTGCCTCTCTCCAGAGGAGATCAGCCCCACAAGAGAGGGTCAGGGGCTGCCAGAGAGGGGTGGGCAGCAGAGTCCAGTAGCAATGAGAGGGATGGCTTCAGGATGGTCACCCCCATTTTGTTAACGAGGAAACTAGGGTCGATAGCTCAACCAGAAGAGGGGAGGACCGGCACAGAGGGACAGGCCAACTGATCTCAGAACTCAGCTCTGCTGGCCAGGCCAGGCAGGGTCCAGTGGCCAGGCAGGGAGTGGAAGCAGCATGGGGAGCTGTGGGTGAGCGCAGAGAACGAGACATGCAGGTCAGGGCACGGCCTGGCGAGGGCGGACAGGAGGGTGGAAGGAGGGTGTGCACCTGGAGTGTCCCTCCCCCTGCCAGGACCTTCCCGACACCTGCAGGGCCAGCAGGGGTCCAGGGACCACACCACTGAGGTGCCCAGGCTCTGTCCCCCACTGGAGGAGCACAAGGAAGAAGAAAGGCAAACCAGACTCCAGGGGACAGTGTGGGACAGGCAGGACCCTGGTGGCTGTCCAGGGATGCTGCCCAGGTGAGTGGGCACCTCACATAAAGGCCAGACCCCAAGGCTGGTGTGGGGCTGGGAGAAGGCAGCATGGGAATGGCAGGCCCTGGGAGTCCTGTCCAGCATCTGGGGGCAGCGGGGTGCAGTCCAGGAGCCAGAAGGGGTAATGGAGAGAGCCTGCAGGTCCATGAACCAAGGCCCGTCCTCCTCTGTTCCGGGCCGACACTACCTACAGAACTAGCACAGGGAGAGCCCAGTAGGAGGGAGGTCTCCCTGTCCCTGAGCCTAGCCCCCTTCTCCCTGCTGTGTCAAGGCCCTGTGGTACGTCTGTGCCTAGGGTCTCACTTGGTAGGCGTAGGGACTGAGCAGGCTGTGGCTCCTGGTGAGGCAGCAGCCCTCACCACACCGTGCACACACATCCTCATGTGTTTCTTTACATGTCCACATGTGTGTGCACTCACCTGCACACGTGCAGAAGCACAGGGACACACAGGCACATGGAGCAGGCCTCCTCTGAGCGGTGGGGAGGGTCTAATTGCTGAGTTTCCATTAGGCCGCCACCGCCCAGGCTGGACACATAATTGGACTTGGCGCTGCGGGTGGCGGAGGAGGGCTGCCTTTGATCCCTGGCTGGGCGGGCGCAGTGCCTGGGGAGGCGCTCAGGCCTAATTGGCGTCTCCTCCCTCGCACTTGGCCCGCTGGGCGCTTTCATCTGCGGACAGGAGGGATGCACTCTCTCATCTCTCCTCCCAGGCCCCGCGGTCCTGAGGAGCAGGAGGTCCTCCCTGCCAGCCCGGAACCTGTCCCCACCTCCGCCCGTGCCGGTCCCCACGGGTCCTGCCTGCTGCCCTCACCCACACCGCACTGAGCCTGCAGTGCCTGCCCCAGCAGAGCAGGAGTTATGCTGGGCTCTCCTGGCTTACTGGCCAGCCCTCAGCCACACTGTCCACTCCACAAGGCCAGGACGGGTCTTCGCCGTCATAGCTGTTTCCCTGGGGTCTACAACAGCAGCAGTAGGGGCCGGACCAGCAATGAGTGACCACCACTGCAGAGTCCCAGAGGAAAGCACGGTGAAAAGCCCCAGGTCAGGTCAGCCCCCAGCCTGGG